>NC_066553.1:13827672-13945172 GCF_024679095.1 Eriocheir sinensis | reverse complement strand
CATCCACCACCCTATTAGTAAACCAATTTTTGCCTATGTCCCTGTTGAATCTGAATTTATCCAGTTTAAACCCGTTACTTCGTGTCCTACCCGGTTCTCTTACCAACAAAACCTTATGAATGTCTCCCTTATTAAAGCCCTTCATCCATTTATAAACCTCGATCATGTCTCCACGCACCCTTCGCCTTTCTAGAGAATGCAAGTTTAAATGTTTGAGTCTTTCCTCGTATGGCAAGTTTCTCAACCCCTGAATCATCTTAGTCATCCTCCTCTGCACCGATTCTAACATTTTGATATCCATTCTATAGTAGGGTGACCAGAACTGAACCGCATAGTCAAGATGAGGTCTAACTAATGCTAAATATAGTTTGAGGAAGACTTCGGGGCTTCTGTTGCTTACGCTCCTTGAAATAAATCCCAGTACCCTATTAGCTCGATTTCTAGCTTGAATGCATTGTGCCCTTGGACGGAGATCAGAGCTCACTAAGACCCTAAATCCTCTCGCACCCAGACCTGCTTATGAGAGTGTCATTTAAGCAATAGTTATGTGAGGGGTTGTTGGTTGCTACACTCAGAATACTGCACTTCCCTACATTGAACTCCATCTGCCATTTATCCGCCCAGTCATATAATCTGTTGAGTTCACCTTGGAGAATACTAGCGTCCTGATCCGACTCAATTACTCTACCGATCTTGGTATCATCTGCAAATTTACTAACATCACTACTAATTCCTGTGTCTAAGTCATTGATATAAATAATAAACAAAAGTGGACCTAATACCGAACCTTGTGGGACCCCACTCGTAACACATCCCCAGTCAGATCTTTTACCATTGATTTGCACTCTTTGCTTCCTATTGCTAAGCCACGCCTTGACCCAGTTCAAAACTTTACCCTCTACTCCGTGAGCCTGTAATTTAAGCAACAGTCGTTGGTGAGGAACTTTGTCAAACGCTTTACTAAAATCAAGATAGATTACATCATAATTTTCATCTCTGTCAACCGCCTCAAATACTTTATTGTAGAAGGACAAGAGATTGGTGAGGCATGACCTACCTTTTGTGAACCCATGCTGCGAGTCGTGAATTAAGCTATGTTTCTCTAAATGCTCCAGAATGTTCCTGGCTATTATGGACTCCAGCATCTTCCCTATAACCGATGTTATGCTAATTGGGCGATAGTTTGAAGCAACTGACCTGTCCCCCTTTTTAAAAATCGGCGTCACATTAGCTACTTTCCATAGGCTCGGCACATAGCCAGTATTAACCGACATCTTAAAGATGTCGGTTAGTGGGTCACTGATTATATCACCTAGCTCCTTTAATAACCTCGGAAATATCCCGTCAGGACCTGGCGACTTGTTCTTCTTAAGCTTATCTATCTCATCCTGAACTACTTGCCTGGTAATGATTATATCCCTCAATTTATCGCCATCCCCGCCCTCGTACACCTGAACTCTTTCCGGTATAGTCGTTCGATCCTCCTGTGTGAATACTGAAAGGAAGTAGTCGTTCAACAATGTGCTCATATTTTCGTAATTTTCTACTAGCTCCCCTGTGTTTGATTTCAGCGGTCCAATTTTCTCCCGTGTTTTTGTTCTATACATCTGAAAGAAGCCCTTAGGATTACTTTTCGCCTCATTTGCTACTTTGATTTCATAGTTCTTTTTTGCTATCCTGGTGTTTTTCTTAACTAATCTAGATAGTTCGACGTACCGGCACCTGATATGTGTTTCACCATTCTTTATTTTCTTATAAATTCACTTCTTTAACCCAATCTCGTGTTTTAGTCCACGAGTCATCCACTTAGGATCATTGTTTTCTTTTCTAAGTGTTCGCTGTGGTATATGCTGTTCTTGCCCCTCTACTATTACTCTAACTAAATTATTGTAAGACATTTCTACCTGGTTCTCCTGGCTCTCCAATCCGCAGTTCTGGCCCTCATGAATCCCTAAATTATCCCAGTTTACCCCTTCAAGATGTCTTCGAAGCCCCTCGTAGTTTGCTCTTCTAAAATCTGGCACTAACACTGGGTTTGGATCACGGGTTACCGCCCAGTCTAACCTAAAACGAACCGTTCTGTGGTCACTATTTCCTAACTCTCCGCCCACCTCCAACTCACGTAGCAAGTTCCCATTATTGGTTAGGACTAAGTCTAATATGTTATCTCCTCTGGTAGGCTCAGTAACTACCTGCTTAAGGAAATTATCTTGTATAACTTCAAGAAAGTCCTCGGCTTCCAGGTCACCCACTAGATCTTCCCAGTCTATATTCCTATAATTAAAGTCCCCCATTACGCAGACATTTCTACCCATACTCGCCCTGCCAATCCACACATCACAAAACATTGCAGATGCACTGATAGAGATATGTGAGGAATGGAACGTGATGGAAAAAGTCTATTGCATAGTAACAGATAATGCTGCCAATATGATAAAAGCAGTGAAAGACATCATAAAAACAGGACACATTGGATGCTTTGCTCACACACTGAATCTTGTTGTTCAAAACGCAATAAAGAACACAGGGGAAGTGAAGGAGGTGCAGGACAAAATCAAAGCCATTGTCTCATTCTTTCACCATAGTGTGAAAGCTTCTGATAAGTTAGGTGCATTGCAAGTACAACAGGGAACAGAGAAAAAGAAACTAATAATAGATGTGGAAACGAGGTGGAACTCCACATTCTATATGTTGGAAAGATTTCAGGAGCAACATCAAGCTGTTACCACAGCCCTGTGTGTGCTTGGGAGAGGTAGCATGTGCTTATCAAGTGAGGAGTTGAAAACTGTAAAAAAATCCATCTCTGTGCTACATCCTTTTGAATTAGTAACTAAAGAACTTTCATCAGAAAAAATAACCTGCTTATCAAAAGTTATACCAATGATCAAAGCCCTGCGAAGCTGTATGTCTTCTAGGAATGACACAGAAAGAAGTGAATTATACACAACATTTGCTTTGGGAAAGGAGCTAAAAACACTATTAGACAGAAAGTTTGGATCACTGGAGAGCAATTTCCTTCTTGGAGCAGCGACATTGCTGGATCCAAGATTTAAAACTGCCCTTTGCTGACCAAGGAAACCTGGCAAGCATACAAGACCGCCTCCTCAGCTATATGCGTAGAAGTGAAACGCAGAGGAGTCAACATCACAAGCTGTTCCTTCACAAGTCACACAGACATCCACAGAGGGGAAGTTGGACTTGTGGAGAGAACATGATGACACGGTAAAAACACGTCTGCAGGCAGCACCACCAAGTGTTGGAGGACATGTGGACATGAGGCGGTACTTAGAGGAGCCAATTATTCCCCGCGACCAAGATCCTTTGTGCTGGTGGAAAGAGCACGCACCTCTCCTCCATCTCTTGCAGGGTCAAGTGAAAAGTTTCTGTGTATCCCGCTACATCTGTGCCTTCTGAAAGGGTATTTTCAAGAGCAGGTGAGCTCATATCTGAAAGACGTAGCCGCTTAAGTGATGACAATGTCAATATGCTCCTTTTCTAAATAAAATATGAAGTAAATACCTACAACATGTAAATATGTGAAATATGTAAATATATAAAATATGTAAATAAATACCAAAAAAATGTACATATCGATGATTTTTTTATACCCTCAGTGTGTGTGTGTGTGGTGTGTGTGTGTGTGTGTGTGTGTGTGTGTGTGTGTGTAACTGATAATTATATGATGTACAAACAATACATATGGGCGATGAAATAAATACTCATGATAATATAAACAAAATAATTGTGGTCAATGGTCAATACCCATTGATAACTGACTCAGTGACGCCACTCAGTTTCCGGCCGCATGGCTCGCGCCCGCGCTTGACTCTCATCCCAAGACGGAGCTTGTCCCGGGAAAACCGGTAAGGTGTCAGTACCGTTAACTCTCAGCAGTCTCGGTACGCTCGGTCGTCATGGACTCGGAGTCGGTACTGCCGCGAGCCGCGCGGCCCATTCAGTACCGGCAATTTACCGGTATCGCGGTACCGGCGGGCGGCAGCGCGTGCCACTGGTCCCGGAAAACCGGTAAGGTGTCAGTACCGTTAACTGTCTCGGTACGCGCGCGGCCCATTCAGTACCGGCAATTTACCGGTATCGCGGTACCGGCGGGCGGCAGCGCGTGCCACTGGTCCGCTGCCTCATTCCGGCCGAGCCGCCAGCCTGCCACAAGCGTCGTCTGTACCGCTGCCCGCTGGTGCGTTGTAGTGTCACTAGTGTGCATACCACTCAATTCATATCATTATGAATGAATTTTTCATGTTAGTTTGCTATCATTTAGGTATTTCCCATCAGTTTTAAAAGGCAACCCACAATATATTATGACGACGGCCGTGTGTCTTTATATATATATATATATATATATATATATATATATATATATATATATATATATATATATATATATATATATATATATATATATGTGTGTGTGTGTGTGTGTGTGTGTGTGTACCGGTACAGTACCGGTAATACCGGTAACGGTGTCTTTTGTACCGGTACGTACCGGTACTGAAATTAGCGGTACTTGCCCACCACTACTGGCTTCCCGCGCTCCTAGCTCTGCGACCGGGGCGATGGACTGTTCAAGCGACCTTTGGCAATTATGCATGCAGCTCCTGCCAAGTACTGCAGCGCATGATAATGTCTCTTCTCAAATCTATCGATATCTCGAAAACAATACGTTTTTATCGTGTCTTTTGTCGCAGTATATACTCAGTGTACAAATGCTGAGATTTAATAAAGAGTAACATTGAAATTCATAGCCTAAAATAAAAAAGCCTCCACACATATTTATTGCTATGTCTCATAGAGGGTCTATTCTTGATTTTAAATACCCTTCCTCGTGGTTAAGAAGGGTATTGTTGAAGTTAGGGGTATTTCACTGAAAATTATACCATACACAACTAGTTATACCCTTTCAATACCCTCCAATTTTTACAGTGTGGCTGTGCTTCTTCCCCCTCCTACTGTTGCTGTCCTTTCCATTGTGCTGCTGCCATGTGGTCTTGTGGCGGTCTGTGCTTCTGAGGCTGTTACGGTCAACGCCTACTACTCGCTAAGTGTTATTTTAGTATTTTATACTCATAACACTTTGCTTTGTCCAGCTAGTCGCTATCTCCAACAATACCACTACCTCTTCGCCCACATCAGTGTACACATACTTTCATATTTCATACTTTCATATTATTTAAGCATCCCCGTGTTAGCCGTGCGTGTTGTTAATAGCCGTGCGTGTGTTCTGGCATGTAGGAAAGTTTCCGTGTCGACAAAAATAACCCACGTGCACCTGGTCGGAGACAACAAATCAATGGGGACGATTTAAAAGCCGCGTCACCCCCATTGACCCAGACAACAAGAGACGAGATGCCTTCTCGCCTTCAAACCTGCCCCGAATGTCGCTTGCGTCAGGCTCCACAGTATTTTCGTGTAAAGAATGAAAAAAACTGATAAATGTAGATTATGTGTCAAAGCAAGCCAGGACGAGAGTAAAATATTAAAACTGGAGGGTATTATTGGAGGCCTCTCACAGCAGCTCGCTGAACTAAAAGACCTGATTGGTAACCCCGTGACCCTTCCTGCGCGATCACCAGCTGACCTCCCTGCCGCCTCCACCTCGCCCTCTCTGCCGTCCCCCACCCCACCCCTCACCCCTCCGCACTACAGCACCACCCAGCCCAGTCTCCTCCCCGCTCCTTTCCTCCTTGGACTCGTGTTCTTCCCCTCCCTCCTCCTCCTCCTGCACCCTCTCTTCTTTCCCCTCCCCTTCCTCCCGCTGCCTCTCTTCCATCTCACTCTCCTCCGAGGTGCCTTCTTCGTCGTCCTCCCCCAACACTCCCCCTTCCTCTACCTCCCCCTCCGTCCAGACTCCCTCCCCTTCCCCCTCTTGCTCTTCCCCTTCCTTCTCTCCTTCCTCCCACTCCTCCTCGACCTCCTCTGCCTTGCCCCTACACACTTCTTTCTCTTCTCATTCTCCCCTGGCCCCTGCCCCTTCTTCCCCTCCCACATCTTCCTTTTCGTTCTCCTCCTCCCCCTTCTCCTCCTCCTCCTTCACCTTCTCCTCCTCCTCCTCCTCCTCCTCCTCCACCTCCTCCTCCACCGGCAGGAATAAACACACCCCGAGGCGTTATTGTATTCAGGAGCCAAATGGACGATATTACTTCAGCTGTCGATGCTGTCACGGAACTCGCGAGGGAAGACACAGTTTATTTGATTCACGCGGGGACAAATGACGTTCAGTCTACTCAAACCCAGGCCCTACTATCAAAATACCGTCAGGTCATTCGGCGTTACAAGACCAAGTCCCCTCACGTCATTGTCTCTGGAATTCTACCCAGAATCAGCACTAACGCCGGCTTCAACAGCAAAGCGAGCAACATCAATACTAGTCTGAAGGAAATTTGTGACGACGAAGGCGTGGCGTTTACAATTGCCTGGCACCACTTCTTTGAGCGCCCAGACTTGTTTTGGAACGATGGACTACACCTGAATGAGGTTGTGTCGGCGCATTTCGGAGGCTTCTGGACGAGGCAGTGAAAACTTTTCGAAAAGCCTTTCAAAAAACGGCGGGCGAGGACGGGGCAAAGGCAGCCCTTGATCAACCAACCCGTAGCGTCAGTGCGACTCACAAGAAACTGTGTAACTAACGACGCCTCCGACAAGCGAACTGGTACAACTCGTCACGGCCACATTTCTATCATGTACACAAATGCACGTAGTTTAATACCCAAAAAGGACGAAATTAGGGCGTATATTGCAACAGAGAAACCAGATGTGGTAGCCATCACAGAGACTTGGGCCAACTCTACTTATCTAGAATCCGAACTGTCATTCCCTGGGTACGAAAGCTTCCACAAAAGTCGAAAGCACAAGAAAGGAGGAGGAGGAGTTTGCTACGTAAAAAAGTACACTCCCTGCCATAAAAATAGACAAACAGGACGCAGAGAAATACGATTCTGTCTACGTGGAAATAACAGCAAATAACAAGAAACTAACACTTGCAACCGTATACAGGCCTCCGAAACAACAGGCAGCCGATGACACTGCCCTCTACGAAGAGATTCACTCTCTAACACAAAGCAATGAAGCAGTTATAATTGGGGACTTTAATTGCCCTAACATTGACTGGGGACTGATGACTGGAGATCAAGAGGGTAACAGGCCTATAGAAATGGTGGAGGATTCGTTCCTCACTCGAGTTGTAACTCAACCAACAAGAGAAAACTATCTGCTGGATCTGGTATTAGTAAGCGACCCCGACCTCATTCGCGACTGTACAGTTGGTGAGAAACTTAATGGGTGCGATCACCACTTAATCCGTTTTAATATCAATATATGTCACAAACTCGTAGATAATCCGTCAGTGATACCAGATTACAAAAAAGGAAATTTCAACTTAGCCCGTGCGCTGCTTCCCCCTACGACGTGGGACCAACTTGGCATCACCGACAATACAATCGGCAACGCGTGGAACGTCTTCAAAGATAAGCAGTTGCAAGTAGAGAAGGCTACAGTGCCTACGAAATCCAGGCGAGTAAATGGGGCCGTAGGTCCACCGTGGATGACCAGAGAAATAAATAGGGCAGTAAACCTTAAAAAAAGGAATTATAATTTGATGAACGAGAATGCTACGGCCAAAGCCAGCACACAGTACCACAACAGCCTCAGAGCTTGTCGCAGCCTTATTCGGAGTAGCAAACGCAACTATGAAAAGCAAATAGCGCGCGAAATCAAAACTAACTCCAATAAATTCTTCACGTACATAAGATCGAAAAAGAAAGTAAAATCCAGTATTGGTCCCCTGACAGACGAGACTGAATCTGTAACTTAGGACAGTAAACAGATGGCCAGAATCCTCAACAGTAACCTCGCATCCGTATTCACAGTCGAGGACATCGAAACCATTCCCGAGGGTCCTGACCCGCCGAGTGAAATCACGCCGCTGGAAATTGACTCAATATGCGACCAAGAAGTAAAAAAGTACTTGGACAAACTCGACGCGAACAAGTCAACGGGACCCGACAGTTTGTCCCCGCGGTTATTAAAAGAGCTGAAACAACAAATACTTCAACCACTCACTAACATATTCAACCGGTCAGTTCAACTAAACAAGGTCCCGGAAATACTCGAAAAGATTATTAGAGATAAACTTGTTAAGTCTCTAGAAAACAATAATATAATCTCCGACACCCAGCATGGCTTCAGAAACAAGCGCTCCTGCCTAACGAATTTATTACACTTCTTCCAAGGTATATATAAGAACTGGGATGCCCACATCCCCAGTGATGTTATATACCTGGACTTTCAGAAAGCCTTCGACAAGGTACCCCACGAGCGACTCCTTAAGAAACTGCACTCGGCGGGCATCGGAGCCAATCTGATTGCGTGGATAAGAGATTGGAGCCAATCTGATCGCGTGGATAAGAGATTGGCTCACCGACAGAAAACAACGAGTACCACTCAACGGACAGCCTTCCGATTGGCTTCCAGTCACTAGTGGAGTTCCTCAAGGGTCAGTGCTGGGACCCATCCTCTTTATCATATATATCAATGACCTAGAATCAAGACTGAAATCCACAATATCGAAATTTGCAGATGACACCAAGGTGGGTGGAGAGGCCCTCACAAAGACCGACTGCGAAATCATTCAGAAAGACCTCAATCACATTATCGAATGGTCGGAAAAATGGCAAATGTCTTTTAATGTTGACAAATGCAAAGTCATGCACATTGAGTCCCAAAATAGTAACCACACATACATCATGAATGGGAGACCTCTGCAAGCGATGCAGGAGGAAAAGGATCTTGAGTCACTATCAGCAGTGACCTGAAACACGCGAATCACTGTAAAAGAGCATAAAACAAGGCCAACATTATGCTCGGGTTCATAGCGAGGAACTTCGAGTGTAAAACACCAGACGTGATGCTATTCTTGTATAATTCCATGGTAAAACCGCACCTCGAGTATGCAGTGCAGTTCTGGTCTCCCAACTACAGAAAGGACATTGCTTTACTGGAAAGGATTCAACGACGCGCCACAAAGATGATTCCAACCTTCAGGGCTCAACCGTAAGAGGAACGACTCAAGCGACTCAATCTCTTTACATTGGAGAAAAGACGCCTACGAGGGGATATGATTCAAGTCTTCAAGTATCTAAAAAAGTTCAATAACGTCGATTACTCCAAATTCTTTGAACTGCAAACCAACTCAAGAACTAGAAATAACGGTTTACCCATTCAGTTGAGTCGATGTAACACAGACATTGGAAGGAGTTTCTTTTCAAACCGAGTCATCCGCCACTGGAACAATCTTCCCTCAGAAGTAGTAAATGCGAATACCATCAACTCCTTCAAATATAGAATCGACCGTCATTTCGCTGCGTCGGGAGTAAACTGAATAACGAGGGGCTTCCATCTGCTCCTCAATATCGAGGTGCTTTCATCTGCTCACCAAGCCCCAAGTGGCGGTCGAGCAGATTATATCACCCAAGCGGGCGACCTCGTAATGAGCCAATAGGCTTTCAGTTGCCTGCATTTCCATGTTTCCATGTTTCCTCCCCCCTAACTCTTCGGCCACAGCCACCCACCCTGTTAGCACCCCTCCCTCTCTCCACCCGCCCCTTCCTCCTGTTTCAGCTTCTCTTCCCGCTTCTGGTGCCGTGCCTAGGAAGGTCTTAGTTGTTGGGGACAGTCAAGTCAGGTTCATTGACAGATACATTTGTTCAAAGGATAAGGGCAATAGACTTAGAGTTTACTTTCCCGGGGCAGATTTACAGCACGTTTCTGACAGGATTGAGGCTATTTTAGCGGGGGAAAGTACTCAGCCAATCGTCTTCTGCAGTTTCGGTGGCAATGATATCGGTAGAGTGGGAAGCGAAGAGATATTTAGGCGCTTTACGGAATCATTTGCCAAAGTGAGAGACTTCGGGGGGGGTGCCGGCCGTTTGTGATATTTTGCAAAGATGAAGGATGGCTTTCCAGTAAACAGCAGGCTGGCGGCTCACTGTAAGCGAAATGGTTGGCTTTTCATTGATAACTGGGACCTCTTTTACGAGAAGGGCACCTTGTATGCTAAGGATGGTGTGCACTTGTCACTCCAGGGGGTAGAGGTTCTAGCTGACTCCCTCGAGCGATCACTTAGCACCCTACAGGACTTTTAAAGAAGGCGAGGGGGAAGGGCCTAACATCAGTGGCTATGCATCGCAGACTGGGACTACGGGGCGCAAGAGTAATCGAAAGAATGTAAGAAAGGATGGTCTAACGGCTTATTACACCAACAGTAGGAGTCTCAGGAACAAGATAGATCTACTGAGGGGGAAAGCATGTGTCGAGAAATTCGACATCATAGCCATCACGGATACATGGGTGGACTCTGCAAACATAAAACTCCATGTCAGAGTATGAAATCGATGGTTATCAGATGTTTCACAGAGATAGAAAGGGAAGAAGGGGAGGGTGGTGGGGGTGGCACTTTATATTAAAGACACACTTAAATGTTCCGCTAACAACTCTGTTCAAACAAATGGCAACTCAGAATCGGTTTGGGTGGACATCCACAAAGGGAAAGACAAACTAATTCTAGGGGTTCTTTACAGGCCTCCCAACCTTAGCAGGCAGGACACTGATATATTCCTACAAGAGGTAGGTAGGGCGAGCAGGAGCAAAAATGTCTGCATAATAGGGGATTTTAACTATAGGAATATAGACTGGGAAGGCGTGGTGGGTGATCTAGAATCTGAGGATTTTCTGAAAGTAATACAAGATAATTTTCTCAAGCAGACAGTGAGTGACCCCACCAGAGGAAATAACATTTTAGACTTAGTCCTAACTAACAACGAGAATATGATCAGTGAGCTAGATGTTGGGGGAGAATTAGGTGACAGTGATCACAAGGAAATTAGGTTTAAATTAGACTGGGCGGTGACCCATGAACTCAACCCTGTGTTGGTGCCTGTCTTTAGAAGACACCTTGAGGAGGTAAATTGGGGAACCTTAGGGCTAGATGAGGGCCAGATCTCAGGGTTGGAACCGGAAAGACAGGGGAATCATGTAGAAATGACCTACATTAATTTAGTGAGAGTAATTGCAGAGGGCCAGAGACAGCATATCCCTTACCAAGCACGTAGGAAGGAAAATAACGACCCTAAATGGATGGCCCACAGACTCAAGCATGAGATTGGCTTGAAGAGAGGAATTTATAGGAAAATAAAGAACGGAGAAACCCACCTCAGGGGTAGGTATGTTGAGCTAGCCAGGTTGGTGAAGAGGAACACCCGCCTAGCAATAAGAAATTATGAGATTAGGGTAGCCAACGAGGCCAAGAGCGATCCCAAGGGCTTCTTCAAATTGTGCAGAACGAAAACAAGGGACAGAATTGGACTGTTGAAAACAAACACAGGTGAGCTCGTTGAGAATGGAGAATGGACTGTTGAAAACAAACACAGGTGAGCTCGTTGAGAATGGAGAAGATATGAATCAAATGATGAATGACAATTTCCTTTCAGTTTTCACGCAGGAAAATCTAACAACCATTCCGGAGAGAGTTCAGGTATATGAGGGCGAAGAGAACGACAAGTTGAGGGATGTGATCATCACTAGGCAAGTAGTCCAGGATGAGACTGGTTGGCTGAAGAAAAACAAATCGCCGGGCCCAGACGAAATATTCCCATTGGTTCTGAAAGAGTGCAAGGAGGTCCTCAGTGGCTCAATTACCAATATCTTTAAGATGTCGGTAAATTATTGGTATGTGCCCAATCAATGGAGAGTAGCTAATGTTACGCCGATTTTAAAAAAGGGAGACGAGTCAGCCACTTCAAATTATCGCCTAATTAGCTTAACATCAGATGTAGGAAGATGTTGGAGTCAATTATAGCCAGGAGCATTCAGGACCATCTAGAGAAGCATTGTTTAATTCATGATTCACAGCATGAGTTCACAAAGGGCAGGTCTTTCCTTACTAACCTGTTGCCCTTCTACATATTATATCTATATTTCAGTAAAGCGTTCGACAAAGTCCCTCATCACCGGCTATTACTAAAATTACAGGCTCACGGCATAGATGGGAAATTTTTGAACTGGATCAGGGCGTGGCTTAGTGATAGGAAGCAGATAGTGCAAATCAATGGTAAAAAAAATCTGAATGGGGCAGTGTTACTAGTGGAGTCCCACAAGGGTCGGTGCTGGGTCCTCTGCTTTTTATTATTTACATCAATGACTTGGACAGAGGAATTAGTAGTGATGTCAGTAAGTTCGCAGATGATACCAAGATCGGTAGAGTAATCCAATCAGACAGGGACGCTAGCGTTCTCCAGGATGAGCTTGACAGACTATATGATTGGGCGGGGAAGTGGCAAATGGAATGCAGTGTCGGGAAGTGTAGCATTCTGAGTGTAGGTAGGAATAACCTCTCACACATTTACTCCTTAAATGGTACTCCTCTAAGCAGGTCTGGGAGTGAGAGAGACTTATGAGTACTAGTGAGCGCTGACCTCCGTCCTAGGGCTCAATGCATTCAGGCTAAAAATCGGGCAAACAGAGTACTTGGTTTCATCTCAAGGAGCGTAAGCAATAGGAGCGCTGAAGTAATCCTCAAACTTTATTTAGCAATAGTTAGACCTCATCTCGATTATGCAGTTCAGTTCTGGTGCCCCTACTATAGAGTGGATATCAAGATGTTAAAATCTATACAGAGGAGGATGACAAAGATGATTCAGGGGGTGAGAAACTTGCCTTATGAAGACAGGCTGAAGCATCTAAATCTACACTCTCTAGAAAGGCGAAGGTTGCGAGGAGACTTGATCGAAGTCTATAAATGGATGAAGGGCTTTAATAAAGGGGATGGCAATACGATTTTGATAGTAAAAGAGCCAGGTAGGACGCGTAGCAACGTTTTTAAGTTAGACAAATTCAGATTCAACAAAGGCATAGGCAAGAATTGGTTCACCAATAGAGTGGTAGATGCATGGAACAAGCTTGGGAGCCATGTTGTGAGTACCAATATCATAGATACATTCGAAGAGATTAGATAAAGCCATGGATGGTGAGGTGAGGTGGGGTTGAGTGTACAGGAGCTGCTTTGTATAGGCCAACCGGCCTCTTGCAGACTCCTTACGTTCTTATGTTCTTATGTAAAGTACTTATATTCCTTTGATGAAACAAGGTGAGGCTCACCACAGTGGTAACATCGCACAGGGCCAGGGCCAGGGCGTGGTTATCCATGCCACAACACAAACTGAAAGGTGTTACCAAGCTTAACAGTGATGAAAACTTAAGAAAAGCTGCAGCTACTTTTATGTCATGCTGTGCAAATGCAAATAATGTTGAGAGATCGGGAAAAAAGGAAAAAATGACAACCTGGATGATCTCAGGTACCAAAAATTTGGTGGGAAAACAGCAAGGAGTACCATCGCAGTAGACCCATGCTCTCTTCCTCCCACATCATCATCAGCAAAGTTCCACAGCCTCAGGGTATACCAACAAGTGCAGGCGTGGCTCGATTACAAGACTGATGTACCACCTGAGCAGTGAGGTAGGCATGTTAGTGAAGGTAGACTTGTGGCATTGATGACAGACAAACCTCCAGCTCCATCTCAGTTCCTGGAAATGATTGTCTACAAGTGTAGGACTGGCTGTGCCACACTTCGGTGCACATGTCGGAAGTCTGATTTAGACTGTACAATTGCATGTGGTGAATGCCTTGACTCATGTTCAAATTATTTTTTAATGGAAGATTGTGACTCTGATGATACTGATGCCTTGATTTATCATGTCTAAACTACACTAATTAAGAGTATGTGAATTGCTGTGAATTGATAAATGGACTGTATACCTATCTTCATGTCTTATGTGTACGGTACTGAAAAGAGCATTATATATGTAAATATTTCAATGTTTTTTTACTGCCCAGATTAAAGGGCAAGGAAATAACAACATAAAGTAATTATATGTGCCAGTATATTACAATACAGAACAAAACTGCATGAATTAGGTGGAAATATATGGAAAAATTAAGATTTTACGGACTCTCGGCAGCCATTTTGGTTTCCCCCCAAAAAAAGGGTGTTCCACATTTTTTTTCGGTAAACTTTTAATATATTACTCCTTGGAGTGTAATTTTCCAGAAAATGTATGGGTCAGAACATTTTCAATTTGTGGTGGGTCTACCCCTCTGTGGCCAGGACTATACGTAAACTATTCCGTGGACATTTTTGTGGCACTGACTTGTCTTGGGCAGACCCTTTAGGGAGTAGGGACTTCCCAGAGACACCACCAGGAGCCGTGAAAAGCTCTAATGTGGCGATGAGAGAGAGACAATACTCCCCGTGTGGGAGTATTCGGGGACTGGCGGACGTCGGGAAGAGAGGCAGGCCGGGGGAGAGGTGTAATAATACTCAAACACTATATTTGAAAATTCATTTCCCACACCCCCACCCACCACGGAGCCCAACAAGGGGAGGCTGGCCGTTGGGGCCAGATTGCACCCAGCAGCCCCAGGGGTAAGGGGAAAGTATACGCGGCCAATGACAGGCGTTTAACCGCGGGACCGTTGCTTCCGCTCACCTGCCAGTGACTGCTGGATCCTAGGCAACCCATGACCAGACGACTGATTCAGCGAGGCCACACTGAACCACCCGTCTTACCCCAGCCCTTCCACCAAAGGAGCGTGTTGCCCACCGAGGGAAACAACATCCCTCCCCGCGGTGGACTCAACTACGGGAATTATACGGGAAAACACGTGGGGAGACAACTTCCTTAGGTTATAAAAGGGCGCGCCCATGCGACATCAACAGTAGGTCTACACTACCGGTGATGAGGGGGGAGCACTTGGTCCACGAGGTCAGCGGACATCGAGCCCTATCGAGGTAGGCATGCCACCATGGTAGGTGGTGACGCCGACCTCTGTTAAAGCCCCGTCACCACGACAAGGTTACTCCTCATTGTCGGGGTCAAAAAAGAATCACACCATGTTTTGTCTGTCTGCAAACGAGCGGCAAATAACTGACTCGAGATGTACGAGAGCGTCTACTGTAGATCTCATTTTTCAAAACCCTGACTGGTAAGGAGTCAGATGGCCATTGTTCTCTGGATGGTGTACCAGGCGGAAGTTTACCATGTTTACGAATTGTTTACATGGACAGGATGTTAGTGCAATGGATCGGTAGTGTAAGGGCTGTGAACCATCCTTCCCAGGTGTACAGATGGGAAGGACAATGCCAAATTGAGTTGTATATTTGGAGCAGGACTAAGGTGTCGGATCATGGCATATGGGATGTTTTCGGGACCCGGCGAGGTGTCGTTGCAGAGGGTAAGAGGTGATTGTAGTTCCCGCATGGAGAAGGGAACGTTGTATATTTCGGTATTGAGGGATGAAGACTCTACCAGGCGTCTCTCCTGTTCTTTCATGTGCCGGCGTGCTTCAGGTCTAGATCCCCGCTGAGACACAACAGCAAATGCACTGGCTATGATGTCGGCAACTTCGGCGCTCCCTGATATTATGTTACTGTTGATTTTCAGTGTAGGTGGTGGTCTTTATGAAAACTTTCCTGTTATTTTGTGTACCCTCTTCAACACTGTGTCATCTGCGTCTGTGAATTAAGTGAGGATATATAACTGGAAAATGAGGATCGTCGTGCTTCTTTCAAAGGCTCACCACAGTGATAACACCGCAGTGGGCCAGAGCAGTTGTCATCGTGGGTAAACATGCCACAGTCCACACATATTTTTTCAAGGCCGTTTTTCAAGGGTCGACTGGTCTGGATGACGTGACAATACGGTTGGCAGTGAAAGGATCTTCTGGGGTTGAGGATATAGGGCTTCACATTGAAATTTAGCCATGCCAGCTTGACAGCCTTGATCAGTACTAATCGGCTGAAAGTAAATAATAGGGTTGGTGTAGGTGTGAGTATTCCGTCTACTTTTCGTTGCACTCGTCATACTGAAGCCACATCGTAATTTTCTAGTTCGTTTCCAATCTTTCTTCTGAGTAGCGGAGATGGTCCCGTGAAAAGACAACACCCCGAGATTGGTTCATGGTGGCATGGGGAGAGCAGGACACTGATGCACCCGGAACGGAGGTAAGGGCGCGGAGCTTTAAGCTCTCTTCTGGTGACCATACTTCAACCAACAAGCTCCCGTCCCCTTGTGGCATGATCTTGGGCTCACGCCCGTAAGCCTTGACCAGAGAACGATGCACTTCAAAAATGACGTGGTCGTTTATTGTGCAGCCATCGACAGACTTGACTACAATGTACTTCTCAAAAAACACAGGCTCATATATACCAGTTATAACTTCTATTTTGGAGACTGGGGACCCCCCAGGTTTACGTGAATCATTCTCTGAACGCTTTAGTTGCACGGACTTGTCTTGGGTAGACCCGCTAGGGGGTAGGGACTTCACAGAAGCACCACCGGGAGCCATGAAATGCTACACAGTGGTGATGAAAGAGGACCTTGTAGAATAGTGGGACAGGCGGGCGTCAGGGAGAGAGGCAGTCCGGGGCAGAGGAGTTATATTGTTCATGCCCTTTATATTACTATTCCAAACCCCACACCCCGGCCCACCACGGAGCCCAACACGGGGAGGCTGGACGTTGGTGTCAGACCGCACTCAACAGCCCCAGGGGCAATGTGGAGTATACGCGGCCACTGCCATGCGTTTAATAGCGGCCGCGGGTCCGTAGCTTCCCCCCACCTAACAGCGACCGCTTGACCCTAGCCAACACATGACCAGCCGATTTAGCGGGGCCACACTGACCCACCTGTCTTTCCTCAATCCCCCCATCAAAGGAACGTGTTTTCCACCGAGGGGAACTACACCCCGCCAAGCGGTGGACTCAACTCCCAGATGGGAAGGCACGAGGAGTATACGGGACGCCACGCACGGCAAACACGTGGGGAGACAATAGCTCTGCCCTGTGTGGTAAAAGGGCGGGCGCAGGCAACATCACAAGTAGGCCTCCTCTACTAGTGATCTGAGGGAGCACTTGATCCACGAGGTCAGCGGACATCAAGCCCTATCGAGGTAGGCAAGCTACCACGGTAAGGGGTGCCGCCGACTTAGCTTCAACCCCGTCACCACGACAAGGTAACTCCCCTTCCACGGGGAGGTGAATTGTGGTAACCCGATGTTATACTGGCTCTGTGTAGGTTTAAAAAAATATTTCCCACCACAGATTCAAAGGGCCAATGGGCCGGTGATGAGCACTGTCGTAACGCGCAACTATAACGTATGCTCCCAGCTTTACCTATAATCAGAGGCAAATCACAACTGGCTGTCACAGGGTGTGGTCATCTCCCTTCCTCGGTTACCCGATAAATCTTGTGTAATCTGACTTGTTGCTCCTAAGTATATAAAATATATTTCGATATATCTACAAACTTTTAATGGAGAGTCAACCAACTGGTAACTCGGTCCTCTTCGACCAAGAAAGGGTAAGTCTCCAAGAAGATTTGGATCTTTAAATCTTAGCCTGTTCTGACGGATGAGAGATGCCCTTTCATATATATAAGTGCCAGGTTCATGAAGACAGCGTCTTGAGGGTCTGGGTATCAAAATTGCGTCAAACCGCAGATTCTCTTAGCATTGCATTAAAATAGCGAATAAAGCGAACATAATGTTGACTTTTAATTATAAAAAAAATTCTCATTCAAGAATAAAGATATAATATTAGTAGTGTACAATAGTTTATTTAGACCCCCTTTGAAAATTTCGGAAAAGTTTTGATCTCCCCAGCATGAGAACATTCCTGAATTAGGTGTTTAACGCAGGGTAAGTAAAATGCCAAATAAAAGAAAATTATCGCTTAAAAATAAAGGCATAATAGTGCATACAGTAATTTAAAACAGGACGTTGCATAATTATAACGTGTTCAACGTACGGCAAGTAAAACAATTTTTCCTTGCAAAAGAAATCTTACGATGTAAGGCTTCCATATCTAAACATCTTATCTCTTGAGAAACATCGCCTGTAAGGAATAGTGATGTTTTAAAATACCTAACGGCTTACGAATGTGAATCAATTTTTGTTTATGATAGATTACACCTCTCGAACAAGAAATAACGGCACACAACTGAAGTGTAAACAAATAAATTCATACTGCAGCATTTTTTTTTTCTTCATCAAAGGTGTAGCACGTAGTTCAGTAGTTCGGTGCAACACGACTGATTAATTTAAAAACAAAATCGACCGCCGTTTCCTAAAACTTAACATTCACTAGAGCTGAATTGCACATTAGAGCTGAAATGCAGTCTTGTTGACTATTAGGAAGTTTGTTTTGTTTTGTTGCAATTTCGCAAAGATATGAGGAGAGACCACCTAGTCTGGACCACAGGATTTATGTGGTCTGAATAAATATGTAAATCTGTGTAAATCTTCTTGCAGACGGCATGCTTCCTCGGCCCAAAAGCCGGACACCTACCCCGATGGCACAGTCTAGCTCGCCCCTTCAACCCCTGCACCTGGGTGGCTGTGCTCACCACTCTCGTCTTTGTCAGCCTCGTATTATATACCCTTGCTTACCTCAGGTGGGTTCAATTTCTCTCTCTCTCTCTCTCTCTCTCTCTCTCTCTCTCTCTCTCTCTCTCTCTCTCTCTCTCTCTCTGGAAGTGTACAGTAAACGAAGATATTTCTTATGCTACACTCTTGGTACACTTGGTCCTCCTCCTTCCCCTCCCTGCGTGTACTTAATCACGCGTACACCCTACACCTTTTTATTCTCCTCCTCCTTCTCCTCTTCCTTCTCCTCTTCCTCATGTATACTTAAATACTCGGCAGTGCTTTCCTGTTGGCAACCTTGTTACTGCACACACACACACACACACACACACACACACACAATATATATATATATATATATATATATATATATATATATATATATATATATATATATATATATATATATATATATATATATATATATATATTGTAACGGGCCTGTCGGGGGGCGTTTAAAGAGTGTTGATTAAGAGTTCAGCTTCCTTAAGGCGAATTATATTCGTAGCCTTTATGTACAAGAAGCGACGGAGCGAGAGCGACTGTCGTTGTGTGTCAGTCGGACTCTCGTGAAGGAGTGGCGAGTTACAGGTTGGAAAATAATTGTTACAATTGGTCACGTATGTCAAGGTGACCTCCACGCACCATCGGAGTGCGAAGTATACAAAACTGAGACGGTAAACACTGACGGACGACATTCCTATAAGGTGGCGTGATCTATCTGTCATGGGTTTTTCCATTGACAATTGTATGCCTAATTTGTGGTGATATTAAATAATAATAATACATTGATATCCTACTATAACACTGCTCGGTCACCTACCAGTGATCGCGACCTCGCGATATACAAAAATCTAAATAGCAGTCTAATTACCATGAACATACATAGTGGGAGTTTGTCAAGCAGACTGCCTATGATACAATTACATTAAAACACTAGCTATGTAAGAAAAGATGTGGAGTTATAATATAAATAGTGATAGGGAAACCACAACGTGTGTGACATGAAACATAAGAAACCTCTCAAACTATCAACTGGCATAGTTACAGACAATGAAACGTTCATCTAGCTCCTAAAAAAAAATACAGTAGTGAAACACAGTACAATGTTAAGTATAGGAGCAGCCAGGTTTCTGTCCCCTGACTTGTCTGAGAAAAGGAAAAACTACCTTGCCAGTGGCCTCCCTGCATCCAGTCGCCCTGTCTGCACAACCAAATAATCGTGCAGGACAGAGTTTCTCCTAATAAGGTAGCACATGACGACGAGACTGACGAACATCAGAAACATTGGTACAAAAAATCCAGGGTACAGGTAGGGGAGATACAAATAATCAGGCAGCGTATGTAAGGAAATTAGTCACATACGAGATGCTGGAGAGATGAATGTCATCGAGAGATCGTAGAGGAAACACTCGATGGGAAATATTGGCCGTGAAAACCAGACGGACCCGGGACGGGTACGTTGTTATGTTAGTGGAGCGGATATAGCATGCTTCCGCTATGGCATAGTGACCAGTAACCCGTTGATAAGTGGTACCCTCCGGGCAGATGACCGATACATAGAATGACTGAGGGAAATAAAAATAATGCAGACCCTGAAAGTTCTTATGGAAAACAGGCGTTGGTGTTAGCTGGTTGTAGGGGCACAGGGAAAGAGCGTCAGACTCCTTCACGAGAGTCCGACTGACACACAACGACAGTCGCTCTCGCTCCGACGCTTCTTGTACATAAACGCTACGAATATAATTCGCCTTAAGGAAGCTGAAGTCTTAATCAACACCCTTTGAACGCCCCCCGACAAGCCCGTTACATTATATTTATATACACACACACACACATTGGCAGCTGTAGTTGCGCTGTGATTGGGGTGATCCATGACAGCAATCATGACGTCACGCGTGGGGAAGGAGCTTCGGGCCAGGGATACTTTTGTGTAGGCAGATGGTAAATACGCCCCCGGGACATGAAAAAGACATGTATATATCTATCGTGACCCACCCTATAATGCGGGCAAAGACAGTCTCCGTTTTACGACTCCTTATATGGGAATACGATCAGGGACGGACAGCCCTGGTCGGGACTTCCCCCATTTCTGTCGTGGCAATCACAGCTTCACACACCCTCTGGAGAGCAGACCGCACGGTGGGATACAAATCCCTAAATGGAAAAGCGCACTATGTGGGAGGGCGAGAAGCAGTGGCTGCGCTACTTCATTGGCCCCCTCATTACCACGCATAATATACGTGGGCAGGTACCTCGTATGATTGTAAAATATTATACAAAACTTGGGCATCAATTCAAAGATAAAGAACTAAGGATTCTCAGAAGAAGCCATCTTAATGACCATTGTCACGTTAACATTTATGGAAAGTTCTTAAGCGTTAAGGTCATTTTTTTTATGAGAAAATTTGCCAGCGCGCGGGCGTATGTTTGCCTGGCGTGCCTTGCACCTCTTAATCCCTTGTTTGGGTACTGCAATCCTTGCTCCTCCCCATAAACCATCACCTGCAATAATGTAGTGTTTAGAGTACATGGCAGAGCTGGGTAGCTAATGCATCAAAATTCGTAGTAAGTAGTTCGCAGATTAATTAATTATGGAAGTTTATCCGATGGCGCGTGGGTAAATGTTTTTTTTTTTTTCAATAAAACATTTCCGAATTATTCAAAGCCGATACCTAATCAATTTTTATTCTAGCTCATATTTTACTGACGAAATTATAACAAACCCATCAAAGATCAAGGTGGTGAAAATAGAACGAATACAAGTAAGTCTTGTCACATTATATGCATATAAGAGTAAACGTAACTATTTTGTTTACAGCTGGGGAAACAGTACAATATCCAAAAAAACAACTAATGCAAAAAAAAGCCCGCTACTCATTGGTCCTACAAAAGAGTCAAGAGGAGTGGCCGAAAGATAGGTCAATTTCGGGAGGATAGGTGTCCTGATACCCTCCTCTTGAAAGATATCAAGTCGTAGGCAGGAGGAAATACAGGTGAAGGAAGAGTGTTCCAGAGTTTACCAGCGTGAAGGATGAAGAGTAAAAATGCTGGTTAACTCCTGCGTAGGGGATTTGGACAGTAAAGGGATGAGCTTGAATAAAGTAGTGTGCGGCGAGGCCGCGGGAAGGGGGGAGGCATGCAGTTAGCAAGTTTAGAAGAGCAGTCACAGTGAAAATATCGATAATAAATAGAAAGAGAGGCAACATGGCGGCGGATTTTAAGAGGTAGAAGACTATCAGTAAGATAAGGTAAGCTGATGAGCCGAAGAGCCTTAGACTCCACTCTGTCCAACAGAGCTGTGTGAGTGGACCGTGGCCCCACCCCCCCCACCCCACCCCCAACACACACACACGTAAGATGCATACTCCATAAGAGGGCGAACAAAGCCCCTGTATATGGATAACAACTGTGCAGATGAGAAGAACTGACGGAGACCATGCAGAACACTCAACCTCGAGGAAGCTGATTTAATGAGAGAGGATATGTGAAGTTTCCAGTTAAGATTTTGAGTTAAGGATAGACCGAGGACGTTTAGTGTTGAAGACAGTGACAGCTGAGTGTTGTTGAAGAATAGGGGATAGGTGTTTGGAAGATTGTGTCGAGTTGACAGGTGGAGAAATTGGGCTTTTGAGGCATTGAAGGACACAAGGTTCCTTTAACCCAATCGGAAATGATAACAAGGTCTGAAGTTAAGCGTTCTGCAACATCAGGTGTGGAGTCCTAATTCCTGTTGAGAGGGTCTTCTGTTGAAAGAAGTTGAATACTGAAGAGTGGATTCGTCAGCGTATGAGTGGTTAGGAAAGTTTGTTATGGAAAGAAGATCATTGATGAATAACAGGAAGAGAGTGGATGATAGGACATAGCCCTGTGGAACACCACTGGTGATAGGTTTAGGGGAAGAACAGTGAATGTCTACCACAGCAGAGATAGAACGGCCGGAAAGGAAACTGGAGATAAAGGAACAGAGAGAGGGATATAATCCGAAAGAGGGCAGTTTAGAAAGCAAAGACTTGTGCCAGACTCTATCGAAAGCTTTCGATGTGTCTAGCGCAACTGAGAAAGTTTCACCGAAACGGCTAAGAGAGGATGACCAAGAGTCAGTTAAGAGAGCAAGAAGATCGCCAGTAGAACGCCCCTTGCGGAACCCATACTGGCGATCAGATAGAAAGTCAGAAGTGGAAAGGTGCTTTTGAATCTTCCTGTTAAGGATTGATTCAAAAGCTTTAGATAGACAGGAAAGTAAAGCTATAAGACGGTAGTTTGAGGGAGTGGAACGGTCACCCTTCTTAGGCACAGGCTGTGTGGAGGCGTACTTCCAGCAGGAAGGAAAGATACATGTTGATAGGCAGAGGCTAAAGAGTTTGACCAGGCAGGATGTCAGCACGGAGTCACAGTTTTTAAGGACAATAGGAGGCACTCCATCAGGTCCATAAGCCTTCTGAGAGTTGAGGCCAGAGAGGGGATAGAAAACATCATTCATAAGAATTTCAAGTACTACAGGCACAAGGTAGTCAGGGGGGGGATGAGTAGGATAAATAAGCCCAGAATCGTCAAGAGTGGAGTTGTTACAGAAAGTTTGAGAGAAGAGTTCAGTCTTAGAGTTATATGAGACGGCGGTGCCGCCGTCAGGGTTAAGGAAGGGAGGGAAAGAAGAAGTGAATTTGGAGGAGATATTTTTGGCTAGTTGCCAGAAGTCTCTGGAAGAATTAGAGAAAGCAATATTTTGACATTTACTATTGATGACAGAGCTTTTGGTAAGTCAAAGAATAGGCTTGGTACGATTCCGGGAGTTCGAAGGCTCTGGTACCTTTTGAGAGCTGCCTCTCTATCTTTGACAGCACGAGAACAAGCGTGTTTAATCCAAGACGTTTTAGCATGAGGAATAGAGAAAGTACGTGGAATGTATGCCTCCATTCCAGAGACAATCACCTCTTTGATGCGCTGGGCACACACAGAGGGGTATCTCTCCTGGAAGCAGTAATCATTCCACGGGAAATCGGAAAAGTACATCCTCAGATCGTCCCACCGACCTGAAGCAAAATGCCATAAGCATCGCCTCTTCGGTGGGTCCAGAGGATGTACAGGAGCGATAGGACAGGATACAAAAATAAGGTTGTGATCGGAGGAGCCCAACGGAGAGAATAGTTTGACAGAGTAAGCAGAAACGTTGGAGGTAAGGAAGAGGTCTAGTATGTTGGGCCTGTCTCCAAGACGGTCGGAAATACGTGTAGGGTGTTGAAGCAACTGCTCTAGATCACTGAAGATAGCAAAGTTGTAGGCTTGTTCACCAGACTGGTCAGTGAAAGAGGATGAAAGCCAAAACTGGTGGTGAACATTGAAATCTCCTAGGATGGAGATTTCAGCGAAGGAAGAGTGGGTCAAGGTGTGCTCCACTTTAGAGTTCAAAGTTATGTGATCTCGCCATAGCTGGCGGCAAACCTTTAAAAAAAAAATTCCACAACTATAAAAGTGTTACGGTGAATTATTCGGTTCCCATATGTGGGGTTCTTGAAAGGTTTGGACTTCCGAAAATCCCGTAAATTCTCAGCAATAAAAAAAAATAAAATAAAATATCTGAAAATTAAGTTTTCAGACTCGCAGCCCCTCCTAGTCATTTATTATTTAAATATCTGATCAGTCACATCTCTCATAGGACAAGCAAAGACAGATGAACCAGCTCTTAAGTCTATTTAAGCAACAAAGAAACTCGCTGGAAATTAAGAATAATTAATTAATCCCAGGCACACAGCAACCTAGCTAGCTATCTTAAAACACCTATGCAAAATATGTACTTAGCTGTAGGTAGGAGGAAGTGGGATCCACACCTTATCCGTCCTCGTAGTCTGGAGCCCTGGAGTCCTTCTTCAGTCCTCCCTGCAACACGCCGTGCCCTCCTTACCTCCCAAAGGCTTCCCTCGCCAAGCAGTACACAGTCACGCTGGACTTCTGGATACTACAAAGGCAGGTAAACCACCACGATGGACACGTGGCACGGAAGGAGGTGAGGGACGTCTGCTCGCGGTGGAGTCTGGGTGGGAGATAATGGAAGATGGCGGCGGGACCCACAATGCTCCGTGCCCCGGCCGCGGTCAAGATGCCAGCTCGCGCCATACTGACATCTCGTTTTCTGTGTAACACACTAAACGCTGTACGGCTATGGATTTTTATTTATTAATAACCCAACACATGCACTAGGTAAATAGTGGTTCATGCGCCCCACACATAGCTCAGCTTTGGCCGTAATAACGAATATGATTTGAAAAGTTCGCTGCTCCCGCCTGCCTGGTTTTTCCGCCTTAGTGAGGGACTGAGTTCCCGCTCTCTCAATCAGAATGGCGGTCACTTCCGCGGTATTTTTCCATGGGCCACTCCTTGAACAATGAAATCATGACATTTCGCCCTCCCTTTAAGAAAACTTTTGTCTTCAGAGAAAAGTTTTTTAACTGTGAATACGCTGCCAACACTGGTAACATGCCCTACAGCTGCACCTACAGAATTAGCATGTTCCTGACAGTACTTTCTCACACTTTTTTACACAATCTCTCACACTGTGGTGTATGTCAGTTAACCTCTGCTCAGGTAATTGACGGTTCGCCTGTAAGTGAAAAACCTCAACATTTACGTTAATAATCAAACTAGAGAGAAACCTCCATAGCGAGGCGCCAGTACCGTTTAGAGCGGGCTTGGCGAACTTCGCCACAATTATTCACAATATGTAAGTGGTGTTATGTATGTATACATAGTGTAGGTGGGACAGATGTAGAGTAGCTGTAGGGAGGTGTAAAATGGTGTAACTTATTGTATAAATTCCTGGCTAAGTGCTTATTTTTTCTTACATTATCACACCATGCACCATACCATGCAACTTAAATTTTAAGCATACCGCAAAACTCTCTGCCAAACATTCTCGAAAGCCACCTAATCTGCACACTTTCGTCACTTGGTTCCTCGACTCAGCTGAATCTTAAGATCCCAAGATCCGAATATAGTCTCCGAGCCACCTAACCTGTCCACTTTGATCATCTTACTCTGCTACCAGACGCAATCTTAGGTTTGTCCGAAAAAACCTTTGCATATCCCTCTAGCAACGATCTGAGGTTGAGAATAGTGAGCTTTAACTAACTCTAGACACTTCACCTTCTCATCATCATACTGGGTGTCCATCAACCAGGAGAATATAATTAAGGTCATTAACCTTCTCCTGAACCTCGTAAGGTCCCTTCCACTGAGCTAACAGCTTATTGCTCGCTGTGGGAAGCAAAACTAGACACTGTTCTCCTACATTGAGCTTACGCAACTTTCCCTTCCTGTCGTAGTAACTTTTCTGTACTTGTTTTGCTTTGAGTAACTCCTCCTTAGCAATGTTACAGGTCTCTCTCAGCATGTCACCTAGATCTAACACGTACTGGTATGTGGTCTTGACCTCCGGGTCCAGTACATTGTCATCCCACAGCTCTCTCAGTAACTGAAGCGGACCTCTAACCGACTTACCATACATTAGCTCAAACGGGGAGAACCTGGTGGAGCTCTGTGGAACTTCTCTGTACGCGAACAACAAAGGAGCCAGGTACCTAGGCCATGCCTTGGGTTGTTCGGCAGCCATGCGTTTAAGCATTTTCTTAAGTGTGCCGTTAAAACGTTCACACAGTCCATTCCCCATGGGATGGTAGGGCGTGGTATGTAACCCTTTGCACGCTAGCTGACGTAGTACTTCCTCCATCATCCCTGAGGTGAACTGAGTAACCCGATCACTCACTATTTGTCTGGGTATATCTACTCGGCAAAACATAGTCATGAGAGCTTCAGCCACAGTTTGCTTTTCAATATTCTTCAGCGGCACCACTTCTGCCCAACGCGTGACAAAATCTACAAGCGTAAGAATATACCGGGAGCCATCGCTGGCTCGGGGCTCGATCGGCCCAACCAAATCTACCGCTACTCTTTCAAAGGGAGAGTCAATAATGGGCAGTGGCTGTAAGGGTGCAGGCTTTACCCTAACCCTATCTATAGTCTTTTGACACACATCGCACGACCTCACATATCTAGCTACCTCCTGGCCTATCCCTGGCCAATAACAATGTGCTTGTACGCGAGCGAGTGTCTTGGTTATTCCCATGTGACCGCCTAGAGTAGTACTGTGACCTAACTTAAGAACAGCCTCTCTGTATCTCGCAGGCACAACTAACTGCAATTTCCTTTCACCCGAGGGAGAGATAATCTGCCTATATATCAAGCCACGCTGCTTGATAAAACTGACGCGGTTGTCATTGAGCTGAATGACACTGTTTTCCTGCAAACGTTTGCGTACGCCGTGCAGGGTGTCGTCTCTCTCCACCTCCTTCCTGACATCCTCGCTGTTAGTTAGATCTCCAAGAGATGTAACCATGAGAGGCCTAGCAGTACTCTTACGCTTAGCAGCTGCTCGGGTCACTACTGCTGCACCAATCTGAGGCTCACCTTCTCCTTGTACCCTTTCACTTTCTCCAAAATCCTCTGGATCCAACACCGCGTTAGGCGTTTGAGTGACGGCATTTTTACCTAGCCCGTTAGTAGCACCGGGAATGTTGCCAATCACTAAATCATAGAGCGGTGTTTCGAGTGTCGCCGCCATGATCCAGTCTGTGTAATAGGGTGACTTGACTTTTATCTTGACTTCAGGAGCTATCACTGGCGCGCTATTTAACAGCCATATTTTTCTACGTTTGCCTGTGAATTCATGGCTCCTAGCTAAGCTGTGCCTCAGTGTACAAATGGTAGAACCACTATCCCTCATCACCGTAACCTCTCGGTCTCCTACCCAACCTTTACTCAAATTCAACCGCTCATCGTACTGATTTGTGGCGGTTCCGGCCACTAGTTATGGATTCTGCGCCTCATCGCGAGACTGGCCGTTCACGGAAGGCACAGGTGGTGTCGAATCCTGCTTTCTACCATAATTACCATGCTGCGGGGCACTTTCTTGTCTTACTGCAGCATTTTTGTGCCATTTATTACCCTAACTCTTCCGCTTCCATTTTCCACTGTGATATAGACATCTTGCGAGATAAATACTTCGAGCCTAACAGCCAATACTTTCCTATGGAGTGTGAGGTCAGCCCCTGTTCGTGCGCCATTTTATGTTGGGTTCTTGAAAGGTCTGGACTTCCGACTCCCGCCTGCCTGATTTTCCCGCCTTGGTGAGGGACTGAGTTCCCGCTCTCTCAATCAAAATGGCGGTCACTTCCGCGGTATTTTTCCACGGGCCACTCCTAGAATAATGAAATCATGACACCACACATTTTTATTCTTTCTTCTATTGTATTTTAGGTAACGATTCTTGAATAAATAAAACAATCAACAGTTTCTTTGAAGACTAGCTATTTAAAATGCCAATGAGTGTGTTATGTAAAGCCTTCATCAAGCGATTGCTTGCTGTATATCTCATTTTCTAAATGGTATTCTGGCAAACTTGTAGCTGAACCATTTGCTCAAAATTATCAGTATTTTTCATTATCATTATTATTATTATTATTATATTATTATTATTATTATTATTATAAATATTATTATTATTATTATTATTATAGTTGATATTGTATAAGTAGTAGTTGTAACAGTAGTCGTCGTCGTTGTCGTCGTCGTCGTAGTAGTAGTAGTAGTAGTAATAGTATTAGTAGAAATAGTAGTAGTAGAAGTAGTTGTTGTTGTGGGAGTGGTAGTATCATTATCATCATATTTTAATATGCATAACAATTATTGCTCCATTTTTTTTTGTGTGTAGTCAGCAGAGGGAGCAGGCCCACGGCAGCCCCGTCAGCATGTCCTGGGTGTTCCTGTACACGTGGGGCGTGCACACGGGCGTGTCCCAGGAAGGCACATTGAGGGGCTGGGCCGTGCGGGCGGCAGTGCTGGCGCTGTGTGTGTACGCCGTTATCCTCACTGTCGCTTACACCTCCACCCTCACCGCCTCCCTCACCGTGGCCAAAAAGCAGACCGTCGTCAACACCATTAGGTACATTTTTACTTTAATTGGAAACAATTATATTTCCATCAATAATGTTTGTGTAGTTGATCCTTTTTTTTCTACGGCACAGAAGGTGAGCCAAGTGGAAAACAAAAGTAGAGGAAAAAATGCATAACAGACCCAACAAATAGAAGACAAGGGGCGATAGCACAAGCCAAATATCAATTTTGGCCCATGGGAGTCTTATTACACTCCCCTTGAATGCGTTCCAGCGGTTGGTGTTCACACGTTTAGGTGCATGGTAGTCTTTTATATTATACACTTGAGATGGTGCACTACCATATATATTTCAGGCATGTTTACCGTGACGGTACCACAGCTAGCAAGTCGTGGATTTCTGCTGTGTTGTAATAATATTTTTCTTTTTGTTGGGGGGGGTGTATTTCTCATTGAAATTTTCACCCTTTTACTTTTACACATTTAAGGATTTATGCGAGTAGTCGCCGAAATATATTACATTTATTTTATACTAATGTAATTTTATTGCCATATTTATTGTATAATTATTATCATTTTCATCGGACCACTTCGACTACAAACCCGGGCTGGTGGGGTTCGCTAGCCCGGTACGGTGCAAAGAACTAGAATGTGCAGTATTTGGAAGTGACAAGGAAAAGTATAACATCAGGTACAGCGGGAACGGCACTAGACTCAGTGGAGTAGGAATTCGGATTCGATAACAGCTGGGAGAATCTGTACTATAAGTATAAAGATGAATGATGGACCTTAGTTTGGTACTTAGATAATCAGTACGAAGCACATTTAAAGTTAATATTATTCTCTACATGTTAGTTAAACAGCACAGAAAATAAAGAGTTTTGGGAAACATTGGAAAATAAAGTAGCAGAAGTTTCTGAATCAGATGGACTGGCAATTGGAGGAGACCTAAATGAACATACTTGGAGATATTAAAATAAGATAGAAGAGGGTATTGGAATTTGATAAGCTTAAGGCTAAGGGATATTCAACATCTATTTTAAGAACAGGGAGATGCAGATTTCATAAAGAAGTGATGGAGCAGAGGCACAGTTGGTCTTGGTGCTGATGAGGAAAACACAAGATGTGTGATTCAGACTCTAAAGCCGACCATACATACGCAAGCCCGGCCTGTTCTGCCGACGAAAACGGGCGGGTCGTCGCACTGTCCCTCTCGTCCATGGACATCTTGTGGTACCCTGACTTTGCATCGAGTGCAGAGAAGAAACGAGCCTTCCCGAGCCTATCGAAGAGGTCCCCAATAACGGGGATAAGGTACAGCGTGGCTGGACTGGAGACCTTGTTCACTGTTCAGTAATCGATTGCTAGACGCAAACTGCCGTCTTGACGTCGGGACTTTATGATGACGCCCATCTCCTGAAGCTTCTGTATCTCTTTCCGTACCTCACCTTCGGTCAGTAAAGACAACCTTCGTGGCCACAGTGCACGGGGTGATGCTCGAGGATCCAGCCTGATAGAGTGTTACACGCCAACCCTCACCAGCGGTAGACTTCCTCCAGTGTAGAAAACCGACTGGAATTTCCGTAGAATTTCCATGAGGTCCTCCCTCTGATTAACAGCTAGTTCATCACCCAATTTCAAGTCAGTGAGAGGATTCCCTTCACAAGTGGCTGGCGACACAGACGCGACACTCGTTAACGTGACTCCAGTCTCCAAAACACCAAGTATCTCCCCTCTGTGTAGAGTTTCTTGTGTACCGGACGTGCTCGCGACACGTAAGCACACAGTCCCGTCAATTGACCCAGTGATGCAGCAATGAGTGGGCTCTACTACGGTTCCCTCTGGGCTGAGTGAAGACGACAATGAATATGATGTACAATACGTCAGCGATTGTGATAAATTAAGGTTTTTGAGATGTGGGGAGTGAGGGTTAAGTGTATATTATGATTACAAGGGCTCTTACTGTGTTGGTTGCTGGGTTTGTAACTCGAACTCCATTCGGCCGAAGCATTGAGATTAGTTACTTGTTGATTAGTTACAAGTTGGCAGTCGCGAGACACTCACCTCTGCTGATAAGGCCGGAAGCAAGGGGACTGATGTCATCGGCGAAATCGTATGCAGCCTTTTTTTTATTTAACCCTAGAACACTAACCTTAGAAAAAGTCACACCACTACTAACCATGGGTACATCATACCCGATTTTGAAAAAAAAAAAAAAATGTAAAGTTTTAATGGAATAAAGTTACATGAAGGGACTTCAAACTTTGTATCTTGACTTAACATTAAGAAGAACTGAAAAACGTATTGTTTTGGTATGAAAATCAGGTACTGAAAAATGTTACTAAAAATAGGAAAAATGTTCAAAATTTTCAAAAAAAAAATTTCATAAAAAAATTTATCATCCGATGGCTTCCAAACTTCTTGTATGGCCTCCCAGGTCCTGTGATCCACTGCACAGGTGATCACTAAAAAAGTACGTAAACAATATCCTAGGGACATGTACAACACCCTGTATCACCAACCATGGGTATGCCGCACCCGAATGTAGGCCTACAACAAAGGTGAGCAGAGAGAGCGAGACAACGTGACCTTCCCCTACACTGTCAAGCGGGCACATGAAGCTACTGAGGAGGTGGGTACCTTCAGAGCACCGGAACCATACACAATGGCAATGACGTCATTCGCATGGGTACCTCATACCCATGGTTAGCGTTCTAGGGTTAATTAAACCTAACGTGATACCACCAAGCTTAGCCCAAAAGTCCATTCCTAGAATTACACTCGTAACTAGTCCTGGCACCACCAGGAGCCTGTGACATCTCCTGTATACTCCTCCAATTTCCACATTTAGAAAGATTTGCCCGGTGATTGCAATTATTTCATCAGAACCGTTATGTACATTAAGATGGCACGGCACTATGCACTGTTTTTGCTCTGCACTCAGGGCACCTTTGCTCACTAGAGAATAATCACGGCCACTGTCCACCATTGCCCTCACACCCTTCATCTGCAGGCGAACCTCCACATAATTGGGGGATGGTCTGTGTATTCCGGTGACCTATTTTGCGATCCAGGATCCCGACGTTGTTGCCCGCCACGTGAGTGTGTAGCGGGCGTTAATAAAAATCCTGCCTGTGAGCTTGTGGTTTCCAAGAAGGATTCTCACGTAACCTCTTATGACATTTTTGCCTACTTCCAACGTGTTTCCTGGAACAGTAGTAATAGTCCATGGCCCTATTAAAACTCTGTTGTGTGGTTGCTCCTCGGGTGGCTGGAGGAGAAGGCGACACTCTAAGAGCTGGGAATGGGTTGGTTCGATTGACGAGATGCTGCCACCAGCCTCGGTGGCTCGCATATATCCTTTACCGACCGATGGTTATCTGGCTGTTCTACCGTAGTATGCGCGACGGTTCCACCTCCCACTACGCCTCTTGACTGACCTGTAGCTGAAGTTGCAGTCTTTGCGGACAAAGCCGATTCAGCTATCTTCAATACAGCCGTGTAACTCTTTGCAGTCTCGTCATTATCCATCCACTTTTTTTTATTATGTGCAGCCTCACTTCTCTTTCTCAAATGCCGTCCAGAAAAACGCAACACAACCCATTTGCGCACAATATCAGCCGGCTCCTTACCAAATGCTTGACCAGATAACTGTTGTAGCCGTGTCATGAAGTCGATCAGCCCCTCTCCAAGTTGTTGGGTAGCTTCCTCGAAGTGCAGGATCCTATGTAGTGACCCATAACGTACACCTTCTCTTTCTCGTTTTCTCCACCTTCATTTCTTCAGTCTGCCCTGTAACTGACCTTGTCCTCTTCTCTTCTTTCACTCTCGCAACACACTAATATCTTGCTCTTCACATTCATCACATTGCGGTCACTACATGATAAACACCTATACTTCATCATATGTAATATAACAGTCACTTGTATAAAAGAACACCGATTCATCAACATTGTAAATATTACTGTATATATACTTTTGTAAATACTCATTCATGATATTCAAAACATGTATAGCCTGACAAATATACCTCCTCCACAATGGAGTCATCACAAGGTATAAAGTTGTTTCTCTATACCTACCTAGGCAGCCTTAACGGACCCATACGGCGTTATATCAGCTATAACGTATGCTGCCACGAAATAACACAAACATAAATGTTTGGTTTTCATAGTAGCGGCCGAGGCTGCCGCAACAATTGGTGATCCTGCCGCCGCCGCCGCCGACCCCGCCGTCCGTGCCGCTTTCTCTGACGCTGGCCATGGTCTGCTTCCCACGTCGCGGCCCCAGCCTTGAGGATCCGCTTGCCCGCTGCAGGCCGCGCCCACCCTCCGGCTCTCACCACGTGACCCGTGGCTACCTCAACGCCGGCAGGATCCAGCACCTCACCACAGTGCCTCGCCCCTCCAACCCCAGCCCAGCCCCAGCCAGCCATTCCAACGCCGCCCCTACAGCTGTCTTATCTTTGCCGCTGTACCTCGCCCCACCCAGCCCAGCCACCCGCTCCTACGGGTAACTCACCACGGTGCATCAGCCTCTGCCCGCCGCACGCAGCTCCCACGGCCGCCCTCTTACTTCGCCAGCCAAGCATACCAGTCAGTCGCCACCTCACCAACCTCCTGCCGCTGTGGCTCCCAGCTTCCCTGCCGGCGCCTTCTACTCCCGCGGCATCGACAGCACCGTTGGCGTTTCCTGCAGCTGCACTCCCGCCGCAGTGGCCCTCGACGCCCGTCAGCACCTCTTCTCGCCCCGCTGACATCGAGTGCAGAGTCACCCCTACCCACCACCAGTGTGTTTCAAACCAACAAGTGCGTGGGCAGTGACTCCCCTGGCATGCCACAAGCCAGCAGCGGTGCAGTGCGTGATTGTGCAGTGACGCGCCTGGCATGACAAAAGCCGGCATCAGTGAGTGCAGGATCCATACGTATGGATCCTGAGTGAGTGAATGTGTGTGTTAGTGACGCCCCTCCCGGCAGTGCTCCCCGTCAATAGTCAGTGCTTCCCCAACGTAGTTCAGTACCCAGTGCTTTACTCCGTAACACCTCCGGGATGCCTGACGTGACTCTCGGCCTCCTGCCGCCGCGGCCCCTGGCTACACGGCCAGCGCCTCTAGACGCGTCCGAGGCCTCCACAGCTGTCACCGACCCTGCCCTAACGTGCCCCTCCAAGGTGTCCGACGACGACGCTGCGCAGGGCGTGGCCAGCCTTCGTACCCCCACCGTCACCAGCGACAGTCTGACCCACCAGCTCAAGGCTCTTATCACCAAGCTACGAACGGAGGTCAGCACGCTCAGGGAGGACATCAGTAGCCAACGACGCCAGTCCTCGTCGCCACACAGCCACTCTTCGTCACCACACAGCCACTCCTCGTCACAACACCTCTCCTCGTCACCACACCACCATTCCTCGTCACAACACCACTCCTCGTCACCCTGCCGGCACTCCACCTCAAGTAGTAGCCCCTCACACAGCCCCGGCGTCTGCTACTACCACAGGAGGTTCGGCAAGGATGCCAGGGAGTGCACATTTCCCTGCAGCTTCCAGGATTCGTCACAACAGCCCCGGCGTGCACTAACAGCGCATAGCGTCCGCCAGCACACCTCGAAGCTGTTCCACATTCTCGATCCACTTTCCCGCACCAACTTCCTCATCGACACTGGAGTCGAAATCAGCATTCACCCCGCCACATCAAGACAGAGGTCCCTGCCAACCATAGCTCGCCTTTACGCGGCTAACGGCACGGGGATCCCTGTCTTCAAGAAACAGACGGTCCAGCTGGAACTCAACCTTCGCCGGTCGTCGAGTGGACCTTCGACGTGGCAACAGTTTCGCACCCAATCCTGGGCGCCGACTTCCTGACACACTACAATATCCTGATCGACCTTAAGAGTCGCAAGCTCCTGGATCCACTAACATCCGTCTCCACCAGAACCAGACCAGCAGCAGGAGACAGCACCCACACCTCCACCATCAGTGCAGACAACCGATTTGCGTCTCTCCTCAAGTCCTTCCCGACGCTGACGCAGCCACACACAGCCAACAAGGATGTGAAGCACCACGTGACGCATCACATTGAAACAACCGGACCACCAACATACGCCAAGGCTCGCCGCTTAGTTCCAGAACGCTACCAATAAGCCAAGGCCGAGTTCGAGTCTCTGATGTACCAAGGTGTCATCCGCCCCAGCTGAAGCAACTGGTCGTCTGCCCTCCACGTCGTTCCCAAGAAGAACGGTGACATATCACCATGCGGTGACTACAGAGCCCTTAACTCGCGCACCGTCATGGATCGTTATCCGGTGCCAAATATTCAGGAGTTCTCCTCACAGCTTGCTGGCTCCACCATCTTCTCCAGGATCGACCTCATCAAAGCCTTCCATCATATTCCAGTCAACCCAGCGGACATCCCGAAGACAGCCATCATTACCTCTTTCGGCCTGTACGAATATGTCAGGATGCTCTTTGGCCCCAAGAACTCTGCCCAAACCTTACAGAGGTTCATGGACGAAGTACTGCGAGGACTGACATTCTGCTTCGCCTACATCGACGACGTCCTCATCGCCTGACGCTGACACACACCGCCAACATCTCGAGCAAGTTGTCACCCGTCTCCAGGACTACGGCATTCAAATCAGCGTCGACAAGCCAGAGTTCGGTGCTACCTCCGTCGACTTCCTCGGCCACACCGTCTCTCCTTCAGGCATCACTCCCATCTCTTCCCGCTGCGACGCCATTCAGCAGTTTCCGAAGCCAACAACTAAGCGCCAGCTCAAGCAGTTCCTCGGGATGATCAACTACCACAACCGCTTCATTCCACGCTGTGCGCTCATCTTTCAGCCACTCTAATCCATGATCAAGGCTGGTATTGCACTCAGCTTCCCTACTCCAGACGCCCCTACTTCAATCTCAACGGATGCCTCAGACGCCGGCGTTGGTTGAGTCTTGCAGCAGCACGTAAACGGAGCCTGGAGACCCATTGCATTCTTTTCACAGAAACCCAACAACGCCGATAAGAAGTAGGCGGTGACTGAGTGGTAGCGTGCTGGGCCCACATTCACCACGTGATGGACGACGCGAGTTCGAATCCCCACGCTACTACCTCGGATTTTTCAGTCACCGCCGAGTGGCTTAAAACTACCCACATGCTCTCCTGAAGACAACCCATCAACCCGGACTCTAGAGAAAACCGTCCAAGTGAATCAAGAAGGAGTTCCGGGGGGCAGCATGAGCCAAGAGAAGATGGCGTCACTATAAACACCTACCTCCGCCATAACGGGCTGGGGCCGAATACCATCCAGGCCCCTCAAGCAAGCCTACCGGCGCTATAGGCATAGATGTAAAACAAAAAACAAAAAAACAGCGCCTTCGACAGGAGAACTTCTCGCCATCTACAAGGCTGTCAGGCGCCGGGAATTTCACATTTACACCGACCACAAGCCTCTTGCCACAACCTTCATCAACAATAAATCTACCTACACTCCCAGGCAGCTGCGCCACATCGACCTCATCTCACAATTCACGAAAGACATCCGGTACGTCAGAGGCGATGACAACATTCCCGCCGACGCACTCTCCCGTAACATCTCTGCAACATCCTCCTCACTCATCGATTATGCTGCCACTGCTGCAGATCAAGTGGACGACGCCGAGCTGCACCGATTGAAAAACAATCCCGCATTGTCGATGAGGCGAGTCGAGTTACCTGGGACCAACGTGCACCTCTACACTGACATATCTACCGCCACCATCCGGCCTTAACTGCTGAAGAACCACCGGTACCCTCTCTTCCGCCAGCTGCACGACCTCTCTCACCCCGGGACCTGAGCGTCACAACGGATGATGTCCTCGCGCTTCGTATGGACGGGGATCAACAAGGACGTCAGGGACTGGACCCGCACCTGCGTCCAGTGCCAGGCTTCCAAGGTGACGCGCCACACCGTCTCGCCTCCAGCACCGTTCACGCCCCGATCCTCCGGACTTGAACACGTCCACGTCGACCTCGTTGGCCCACTTCTACACTCCAACGGCTACAAGTACCTCCTCACCTGCGTTGACAGGTTCATACGCTGGCCCGAAGCTTTCCCGGTAGAAGACATAACGACGGACACCATCGTCAAAGCCTTCGTCAACACCTGGGTGTCGCGCTTCGGTACGCCTCTCAGCCTCACATCCGACCGTGGAAGCCGGTTCGAGTCAAACCTATGGGACAAGGTCATGTCCATCCTGGGGATTAAGCGCATCAGGACTGCCGGCTACCATCCTCAGTCCAGTGGCCTTGTTGAACGCTTCCACCGCCAACTCAAGGCTTAGCTGGCAGCAACAATACAGGACCGCAGCGACTGGACCACGACTCTGCCCCTTGCCCTCCTCGGCATACGGACGTCCCTCAAAGAAGACTTCGGCCACTCCTCTGCAGAGCTCATGCACGGCACCACTCTCCGCCTACCAGGAGAGGTTCTCTCGCCCACTCCTGGCCCTGCCTGCGACATCCAGGACTACGCCAGGAACCTCAAAGACGCCATCCAGAGACTCAAAAAAGTGCCGCCACGTACACACACTCAAAAAACCATCGTTACAGTGGGGTCCGACGAATTTAACACTGAGCAACCCGGTAATCTCGGTAGGGTTGGTAAGACTGGGATCACCCCCACCACCTCAGCTCTGCTGGGGGGAGCAGGACAGGACCCCCGTAAGGGAGAGATAGAGAGAGAAGGAGACAGTGAGATACCAGATATCACCATAATATTAACGGAGTGATTTGAGTGCCACTTGTTCAAGCCTTTTATTCACAAATTATTAAACAATAATGCTCATATGGTATACGTAACAGCGGTGGGTAGAAGTATTCCCCCATGTCAAAGACAAAAAGAACCATCAACGCATGTCAGATATAGTTCAGTTCATCATGTGCCATCCAGGAACTAATGCTTCCACTGAACGTGTCTTTTCTTTCATGAACAAGTTGTGGGCATCTGATAAAAACACAACTTCATATTGCAGCGCTAATAGCATTACTGCTAAGAAAGATAAAGTTTAAACAGAGTTGCATGGCCTTCCGCAGGTTGTTTCAATCTACTCCTGGGCTACCCTTTTCTCTTGTGCTGCCTCAATGCCTGATAAAAAGTAGGAACTTTGCACGCTTTTTAAGTTGACGAATAAGTAGTGCATGCTATACTAGTGAAACCAATGCCAACGTTATCTTATCATTTGGGTTATAAGTCAAGTTTATAATACATTATAAATCTACCATAAGGGTTAGCTAAGTTTTACGTAACCTCCTAGGCTCAGTGGAGCCGTATGTGGCGAACTGTCAGTGGGATTCACTCTGATATCCGAATCCTGAGTGACTCATCACCGTAAGGTGTTTATCATATTGTCTCCTAAAAGGACGAAATTTTAACTCTTCACTTGTGTGTGAGGTGTTAAAGCATAATTTCATCACCCCAAATACTACAATATTATATAGAACACAGATCAATTAACTTCGACTACACCTGTGTTTCATGAAGCGTTACTGTGCCAGCTCAAATTCTACTGCTTCATTTACGAGTCCCGCTCACTTGGTTCAGGCAAGTGAACCCACACCCAACACACCCAATGATACCAACATGAGTAGCCTGTTCTCAATGGTTTCGTCCTTGGTATCAGTTTGCATCGTGCTGAATGTGTAACGATAGTTTTTTGAGTGTGTACATCACCCTCCAAGACGTTCGTGAGCCAGGACCTCGACACTTGCACACGAGTTCGTGCGAGTAGACGCCGCAAATAAGCCTCTTCAACAACCATACGACGGCCCTTTTGCCGTCATCAAGAGGACGCGCAAAAACGTCACAATTGACCGCCACGCGACCGGTTCAATCCCGCGTACCCCCTGCGGCCCGATCCTAGTCCTACCAACACCGTGTCAGTGTTTCCCAGTCATGTACCCAAAGACAATATCCGGAGCAACAGGAAGAAACATGTAACGTTCCTCCTACCTTGTCACTAGGGGTGGAATTATGTAGTGACCCATAACGCACACCATTTTCTTTCTCGTTTTCTCCACCTTCATTTCTTAAGTCTGCCCTATAACTCACCTTGTCCTCTTCTCTTATTTCACTCTCGCAACGCACTAATATCTTGTTCTTCACATTCATCACATTGCGGTCACTACATGATAAACACCTATACTTTATCATTGGTAATATTATAATAAAGTCACTTGTATAAAAGAACACCGATTCATCAACATTTTAAATATTACTGTATATATACTTTTGTAAATACTCATTCATGATATTCAAAACATGTATACGCTCACAAATAAACTTCCTCCACAATGGAGTCGTCACAAAGTATAAAGTTGTTTCTCTGTACCTACACAGACGGCCATACGGCGTCATACCAGCTATAAAGTATGTTGCCTCGAAAACACACAAACATAAATGTTTGGTTTTCATAGTAGCGGCCTAGGCTGCCGCAACACCTGATTTTGATAGCGTCAGCGGTAATGAACCTCGGCGACAGGCGGTCCAGTATAATGGCGTCGTCTTTCCCTTATCCTGCGTTCAGCAGCACTTGTTGCTCTTGTATGTAGCTGTCCGTACTCGTAGCTGAAGGCGTATCATGACAGCTCGGTAGTCCGGCTTATTCTACATTTTTACCTCTCGCAAGACGTTGGCATCCTTTGTGAGGGTGTAGTGAGCGTGAAACGCTTACTACACCTGCACCTCTTGTGGGCGGGGTGCAGGCGTAGAGTCCTTCATATCGTAGTTTCCCGTTGCCACCAGCCAAGGTCGAGCAAAGCGGCGTCTCGAAGAAGTGCTTTATTCCCAAATAAGTGCTATGGAGGCCGGCCCGACTGCCAACTTGATCAAGTATATATCATCTCAATGCCTTGGCTCGAATGGAGTTCGAGTTACAAACCCAGCATCCAACACAGTAAGAGCCTTTGTTACCATAATATACAATTAACCCTCACTTGGCGACATGGATCCGCTCTTCAACAATGACTTGCTGGAGATTGGTTCGTGTGGATAATACAGCATAAAAATAAAAAAACTTTTAGAGTTATATGGGCTCGCAACTAAACTTTTTTTAACCACCAAAACGTCAGACATCATTGTTGTGGCGATGTTGTCAACACGACTCTAGCGGCGGGCCGCCGCTAGAGTCGTGTTGACTCACGCCTCACGTACCCACGCACACGCAGGCGGTAGGCTGCACCGGACGGAATGTGCGAGTTGGCAACACTTCCCATCTGGCGCCTGGTCGCGGGCCCCGCGGGGCGCGGGAGGGGCCTTGCTCCCCGCCCCCTTGCTCGCTCCTCCCAGAGTCTTCCAGAGGCCCATAGACCCAGGGGGAAGCTTCCAGCACAACAATACGAACGGGATAGTTTTCTAATGGTTATGAATATTTTTAGCAACATAAAGATATAACATAGCCTTAATACACTTTTCAGTGGTGTATAAAGTTCGAGTGATGATAAACATTGTAGCACGACCACAAAACATTTACAAAGTGAGGAAATGTTTTCTTTATCATATATTAATCCTCCTTTGCTGGCCTGAAAGAGCATGAATAAAATTTAACTGTATTATTGTTTTGACGTGATGGTATAGGAGACGTTTTTGGGAACGAAGGTACATGTGACCCAGTATGTGTGTGCTCATGTAGAAACGAATGGGTAACAAACGTATCAGTCACCCCACACAGATATCTTCTATATACATATTATTAATACGCTAGTACCTACCTAACTTCCGTCTGCCTTGTTCATATATAAAACTGTCAGGCTCAAAAAATAAGCTATGTCTATATGAAATAGGGAGAGGAAGTGGTGCGTATATGGGCTAGGTTGTAAGTATGGGCAAACGAGATTCTAGCTATGTGACGCCCTGTATCTTGATGGGAGACATATGAATCATTACTTTCAAGGGCAACGAACATTTGTTTTCAGTTGGGCGGCGCTCATCCCACTGGACAGATGTTCATGATCATTTTTATAAGAATGTTAATTTTTTTTTTTCAAAGGTATTTTTTTCCCTGCTTAAGCTACCTTATTAGGCCCTCTAAGGGCAAGTGATAAGTTTAATAATTGAACTTTAAAGTCAGCAAATATTTTATTGGCAAATATTAAACATCTGATAATACTACTCATATATGAAATATGTTTTGATGCTGGTAATATGGGCTACCCTACCAGGTGCCAATATGGGATCCATCCATCAGAAAGAAGACGAGTAACAGGGGTCAGAAGAGAGCTGGGGCGTGTCCCATACAAGAAATCACTAAATGAATCTCTAAAGAAGTCAAATGTGGAGAAACCGATGAAGTTTAGATTTTTTTATTTTTTTTTTATTCAAGGAGGAGCAGACCAAAGAAAATACTCTAATACAGAGAAACAAACCAAGTTGGTAGAAAGTATATACTGAAGATTCAGACAGTGGATTTGGTGCAGTTATTTTAGAGGAGGTTGACAGTGAGACGGAGAGATATAAATGCCTGTTGGGGCAAAGCCAGGAGATGAAGATGCTGCCTGCCTTTTCTGTGACAAGAAGTTTTCTGATGATAAAAGAGGTGAACTGTGAAAGGACTTTGCATGCTTAGCGTATAGTAAACATAAGATATTTTGTATTGCGGATATGTGTTTCTTTAACCTCCATTAAAACTCAAAGATATTTGGAGAAAAGGAATGGTATCACATATTTGCACCATTTACTCTACTAAAAAGAAGAAAAACAGGATGTTAAAATGTGTAAATAAGTAAAACAACAACAATAATAATGATAATAACAATAATAATAATAATAATAATAATAATAATAATAATAATAATAATAATAATGATAATATTAATAATGATAATAATAATAATAATAATAATAATAATAATAATAATAATAATAATAATAATAATAATAATACACAAGAAAGAAAACTTTCACACCCACTGATAATTTTCGATATTTTCACCTTTTTCTCTTACGGTTTCTATCCCTTTCTCTGTACTTTAATTTTCCAATTTCCTCTCCGGCCGTTCTATCTGCTGTTGTAGACGGTCAATGTTCTTCCCCTAAACCTTTCAACAGTGGTGTTCCGCAGGGCTCTCTCCTATCTCTCACTCTCTTTCTGATATTCATCAATGATCTTTCAATAACAAACTATCCTATCCACTTCTATGCCGATGACTCTTCTCTGTATTACTCAACATCATTTAACAGAAGACTTTTCCACAGGAATTACGTGATTCCAGGCTGGAGGCAGCATAACGCTTGCTCTTATTTCCGATTGGGGCAAAAGGAACCTGGTGTCCTTTTAATACCTCATAAACTCAATATCTTCATCTATCAGCTCGATATAATTTTCCAAACACTTATTCCCTATTCTTCGACAACACTCAGCTGTCACCTTCTTTTACATTACACATTCTCGGTCTATCCTAAACTCAAAAATCCTTACTAAAAACTTCATATCTCTTCTCTCGCTTAATCAGCTTCCCCGAGATTGGGCGTTATGTGTCGTCTCCGTCAATTTTCCCGTTCCCCGCACATATGCTATTCATATACAGTGGCCTTGTCCGTCCTCGTATGTAGTATGCATCTCATGTGTGTGTGTTGTGGGGGGGGCTCCACACACACACACACACACACACACACACACACACACAGCTCTACTAGACAGAGTGGAGTAAAAGGCTCTTCGTCTTATCATCTCTCCTCTTACTAGCAGTTTTCTACCTCTTAAATTCCGCCGCCATGTTGCCTCTCTTTCTATCTTCTATCGATATTTTTATGCTGACTGCTCTTTTGAACTTGCTAACTGCATGCCTCCTTCCCTCCCGCGGCCCCGCTGCACTCGACTATCTACTATAGCTCATCCCTATTATGTCCAAACCCCTTATGCAAGAGTTAACTATCCTCTTCATTCTTTCATCCCCTTCACTGGTAAACTCTGGAACAGCCTTCCTCCATCTGTGTTTCCTCTTGCTTATGACTTAACAACTTTCAAGAGAAGAGTATCGAGACACCTCTCCACCCAAAATTGACTTCTTTTTTACCACTCTTTACTTCTATCGTTTTTAAGGAGCAGCGTTTAGCCGTCTTTTTTTCTTCCTTTTTTGTGCAGTTGAGCGGCTTCCTCTCCTGTAAAAACAAATAAATAAATAAATAAATACTCACTCACTCAAACATGTGCACAGCATGCACCAATACTTTATCTATTGTCTATGTGACTCCCATTATTTTGAGGTTATTAATTAAGGAGAAAAATATAAAAATGTAACAGCACAAAATGGATCATGGAGTACAAAAAACGGACATGCTCTTATACATATTCCCCACTTCACCATTTATACTAATACTAGAAACATCAATGCTTATTTTATCTTGTGTATTGCTGCCATCATCGCAAACCCAGTAATTAAAGAGAAAAAGAATAATAAAAAATAATAAAAATATAACACTATAAAAGCTTGGCTCCCAAAACTCCAAATTAACCGTGGAATTTCCACGGCTACCGCAAATTGCTGTTGCTTCTTATTGTATTAATACAATAAGAAGTATTGTAGAGATGCTCACACCTTACCAATTTCATTGTGTATTCACGTCATCCTCAGCAGTTTGAGTGATTGTTGTAAAGGGGATATCGGTATTATTACAGTAAGAGACACTGTCGAGATCATCAAACCTGAAGTTCTTAATGTTTATTAATATCAAGGATGCTTCGCACTGAATTACTATTGATATCAATCAGCATGGGGTGTTTGAATTCATTTACCGATCCTTCTTTCTTTTTTTTTATCACCTATGATTTCTGACGAGACTTTTGTGCCTGGAACTTTTATTGACTCATTTTACCTATGACTTTATTGTGACCTATTTCATATTATTTGTTTTCCTACCCTAGTATGATTTTTGTCTAAATTCCTGTCCGACCATGTGCCACCAATCAGATTTTCAGTCATTTCCTTCGTGCCTTTCAACTAACACTACTTATCCTCCACTGCATTTCATGTAATTTCATAATGCATGTTCAGAGTACTGTAGGATTTATATGTATACTGCAGATCTTGGAAATAAGGAAAGTAACGACCAATAGTACTATGGACACACTAATCTATAATAACAAGTGGAAAGATACAGTTAAAAAGTATGACCGAAAGAAATAATATGGGGAGCGCAGAGAGACAAGCGGCGGCAGTACCGACGCCATACGTGACGTCATCAATCCCTGGATAGACGGCCTTGCATATATACACATACAGGCCGCCTCTAGCCCCACCCTTTTTCGAAGGTCAGACAGGCCGGGCCTGCATGTGTATGGCCGGTTTAAAGCTGTACCTTGAGAGGCTTCTTTTACACAGCAAAGGATGGTACGGGTAGACATTGAAATACAAAAGATGAAGACGATAAAGAGAAAGTGTGAAGAGGACAAGGCTGTGGAGGTTGAATGAAAATAGCTAGACACAGGAGTTTGAAGGACATTTTGCAACAAAGCTAGAAGGAGAAGAGGAGGATTGGAAACAGTTATAACAAGGCATAGTAATGGCTGGAGAGGTGTGTGTATTAAAACTTGGAAGAAGGGGAAGAGAAAGGGAGACGATGGTGGAATGAAGAGCAACATAAGAATTTAGAGAAAAAACATGTAGTCAAACAACGAGAGCGATTAAAAAGTGAATTGGATAAAGGAGTATATATAAAAGACGAGGAGAGCTAAGAGGCAGGTGCCAATAGCATAGCAACAAGCAAGACATAAAACAAAAACAAAAAATAATAATTGGGCAATCTTGGCCTTGATCTTGACTTTCAAGGACCGTATATTTACTTTCAAGTAGAAATACATGTTGATTAATTTATGTCAGAACCAGCCTGCGAATCAGGGTGAAGTGAGGCGCCCAGGCTATGTGACCTGGCTGCCTGAGAAGCAGAAAATAGCTCCAGTCTGGACCGCTCTTGTACCCTCTATGGTCCATGAGCAGAATCCCATCTGTCAGCATTTGCTTACGGACGGGGTCTGCTCAACCCAAATCGTTATTGCTTAAGTTGACCCCGACCCCATCCCTTCGTAGGGTGTTACTTTGGGCTGGGTTGGTAGCTTCTGCAAACACCTCTACATGGAAATCTTGATAATTGATTATTTTTGCACACAGTTTGATTATACATATTTTTCGATGTATAATCGGAAACATAATGGTTGATTGTAGTGTAAATATATAGGTACATAGAGTGAATTATACGGTTGGTATCCCTGGCGGCCCGTGTTTACACAACTCCACGCAGTCAGCCAAGCCCGCTACTACCACTTCTCTGTCCTTCGCTACCATCACGTCAAGCAAAAAGCCGTCAAAAAGGGGATCGAGCCACATAGCAGCAAAAGACTAGCTACTTGAATCAATTAAACAGGTTTGTTGACACGGCAAGGGGTAAAAGTTATGTTACAAACCCTAAAGTCTATCAACATTTTAAATAATTAATTTAAAATAACTTTTGCAGAATTATATTTTTGATCAAATACAATTTCTTATTATTCCTGGATCATTAAGGTAATGGTAAATTTGTGGGCATACGCTGTGGCAGCGCTTGGCCTCGGTGCTCATCTCCGCGACATTGACCCTTGAGCCTGTGGTGGGAGGGAGCCCATTACCCCGGGACACAGGGCCAGTGTGACATCCGGGTTACCACAGTTTACCTTCCTCAGGTTTCCCCAGGTACCCATTTATCGACCAGCCCAAAAGGGAAGATCAACAGCTGGGTGAGCTGCACGCCGACAGCCCGGGCCGGTATTGGAACCTGGGCCCGCGGATTAGTAGCCAGGCGCGCTGACCAGTAGACCACTGAGGCGTATATGGATCATTAGCTACTATATTAATGAAAGAAATACGGGATTGACTCATAAAATTTGCAAAAGGGCATGGCCCCATTGATTGATTCGTAAGGCTCTTTGTTTCATGAACTACCTTTATATTACTGATAGTCCCCTACCCCTTAAATTCCGCCGCAGTGTTGCATCTCTCTCTGTCTTATTTTTAATGCTGACTGCTCTTCTGAATTTGCTGACTGAATGCCTCCTACCCCTCCCGCGGCCCATATACTGTCCAAATATCTTATCCAAGAGTTAATTATAATCTTCATTCTTATATCCTTTCTGCAGGTAAACCCTGGAACAGCCTTGCTTTATTTTTATATCTTCCTGCCTATGACTTGGCCTCTTTCAGGAGAGGAGTGTCAAAACACCTCTTCCCCCGAGACTAACCTTTCTTTTGGCCTCTTACGCTGTCTCGTTTTGTTGGAGCAGCGCTTAGCGGATTTTTTTGTTGTTGCTTTTTTTTATTTTGATGCCTTTGATCTGTATCCATTGATGTACAAACAAAGAAGTTAGTAAGTTTTCCAGTTATCCATCAAACTCATCACTGACATTTAAATCATTAACATCAGTAGTCCATTGGTAGTTTGTTAATGGATCGTTAATATAGATTCCGTTGATGCAATACAGAGAAGAATCCCTAAAATGATCCAATGACTAAGGAACTTATCGTGTAGACAAAAACAAAAAGAGAAACTGAAATCCTTTGGAATGACGTATACAGCTTGGGAATTGGCTTTTTAAATGGATTAAATGGATCAACAAGTGCTATTTGGATGAAGTATTTATATTAACAACTAATGTCAGAACACGCAGTAACGGTATAAGTTGGCTAAATTCAAGATATAAAAAGAAATAGGCAAGAACTGGTTTAGGAACAGGGTGTTGGATGGGTGGAACAAATTGAGGAGCTATGGCTATGGCATGTGAAATTTAAAAGCTCTAAATGGAGGGTTGATATTTTTAAGAATAGGAAATAATTTAGTGAGTAACCCTTCTTCAGGAGCTGCTGCCTTACGTGAGCCGCCTGGCCTTTTGTAGTCTCCTATTCTTCTTCTATATCCATGTCTGTAACAGTAAAGAAACTATAGATGGAGCGTTATAATTAGTATTGCTTATATTATAACGGGATGTTTCTACAACTACTACTACTACTACTACTACTACTACTACTACTACTACTATTATTAATACTAATACTAATACTACTAATACTACTTCTAATATTAATGATAATAATAATGATAATAATAATAATAATAATAATAATAATAATAATAATAATAATAATAATAATAACAATAATAATAAAAACAATAATGATAATACAGAGGGCTGAGACAGTCAGGCCAGCGGATTTTCGCAATGGGATTCTTCTTCCGACTTGGAATGGCGGCCTCTGAAAATCCAGATCTCAAGGTATGTATTCACACACACACACAACCACACACACACACACACACACACACACACACACGTCTAATCTCCTGCGAGCTTCCCTCCCCATCTTACACACATAGTTGACCTTCCCTCTTGAAACTAACAGCCCATTGACCACCAGAACCCTCCCCAGAACATTTTTTTTTACAACAAAGGAGACAGCTCAAGGGTACACAAAAAAACAATAATTAAAAAAGCCCGCTACTCGCTGCTCCCAAAAAAAGAATCAAAAGAGGTGGCCGAAAGAAAGGTCAATTTCGGTAGGAGAGTAGTCCTGATATCCTCCTTTTGAAAGAGTTCAAGTCGTAGGCAGGAGGAAATACAGATGAAGGAAGATTGTTCCAGAGTTTACCAGCGTGAGGGATGAAAGAGTGAAGATGCTGGTTAACTCTTGCATAAGGGGTTTGGACAGTATAGGGATGAGCATGAGTAGAAAGTCGTGTGCAGCGGGGCCGCGGGAGGGGGGGAGGCATGCAGTTAGCAAGTTCAGAAGAGCAGTCAGGGTGGAAATATCGATAGAAGATAGAAAGAGAGGCAACATCGCGGCGGAATTAAAGAGGTAGAAGACTATCAGTAGGAGGAGGAGAGCTGATGAGACGAAGAGCCTTAGACTCCACTCTGTCCAGAAGAGCTGTGTGAGTGGAGCCTCCCCACACGTGATATGCATACTCCATACGAGGGCGGACAAGGCCCCTGTATATGGATAGCAACTGTGCGGGGGAGAAGAACTGGCGGAGACGATACAGAACGCCCAACCTCGAGGAAGCTGATTTAGCGAGAGAGGAGATATGAAGTTTCCAGTTGAGATTTTGAGTTAAGGATAGACCGAGGATGTTTAGTGTTGAAGACGGTGTTAGCCTTTCTTGTTAGCTGTTTTTAAGTGTTAAGTTTAAGTGTTACTTTTAATGTTTAAGGCGCGAACTGCTGTCTCACGTCAGGTCCGGTGTACCGTTGCCTGCGTTCTCCAGTTGATTGAAGTAGTTGAGACAACACAATAGCCGTTTAGTTAAGTGATGTGTGGCCGAGCGGTAGCCGTTATAAGTTCACTGTAGTTCTCTTTAGTTCTCTCTCTCAGGTTAATACAAATACCAAATGTATTTTAACTATATTAACAGTTGTATACAAGGTTTACAGTTTACGTGAGCGAGACGCACGAAATCAGAGACAGCCACACCGCTGCAGGGCGCGGAGCGGCGGAGCACCGCTCGCCTGCCCGTCACCCGTCTTCTCTCCTCCGCGTTGTTCGCCCGTTTTATTTGCTTGTTGTTTGTCCGGAAGGGTGTGGGTTCCGGTTGATGACGGCTGATGAAAGTCATCATTTCCTGATCCTAGTGTCAGTTCATCACAGTTTCCCACGGCCAAAAGCACGACGTGTTGTTAGACATTCTGTTGTGCGACACCGACCGGGTGTCGCCACATGTACAGTCATACATACACATGTACATTATAATATACACATTACAACGGTGACAGCTGAGTGTTGTCGAAGAATAGGGGATAGGTAGTTAGAAGACTGTGTCGAGTTGATAGGTGGAGAAATTGAGTTTTTGAGGCATTGAAGGACACAAGGTCCCTTCTACCCCAATCGGAAATGATAGCAAGGTCTGAGGTTAAGCGTTCTGCAGCCCCCAGTCTGGAGTCGTGTACTTCCTGTTGAGAGGGTCTTCTATTGAAAGAAGTTGAATAATGCAGAGTGGAGTCGTCGGCGTATAAGTGGACAGAGATTGGGTGATAGGACAGAGCCCTGTGGAACGCCACTGTTGATAGGTTTAGGGGAAGAGCAGTGACCGTCTATCACCGCAGAGATAGAACGGCCGGAAAGGAAACTGGAGATAAAGGAACAGAGAGATGGATAGACTCCGAAAGAGGGCAGTTTAGAAAGCAAAGACTGGTGCCAGACTCTAGCGAAGGCTTTCGATATGTCTAGCGCAACATAGAAAGTTTCACCGAAACGGCCAAGAGAGGATGACCAAGAGTCAGTTAAGAGAGCAAGAAGATCGCCAGTAGATCGCCCCTTGCGGAATCCATACTGGCGGTCAGATAGAAGGTTTGAAGTGGAAAGGTGCTTTTGAATCTTCCGGTTAAGGATTCATTCAAAAGCTTTAGACAGACAGGAAAGTAAAGCTATAGGGCGGTAGTTTGAGGGATTGGAACGGTCACCCTTCTTAGGCACAGGCTGTACAAAGGCATACTTCCAGCATGAAGGAAAAATAGATGTTGATAGGCAGAGACGAAAGAGTTTGACCAGGCAGGGTGTCAGCACAGAAGCACAGTTTTTTAAGGACAATAGGAGGCATTCCATCAGATCCATAAGCCTTCTGAGAGTTGAGGCCAGAGAGGGCATAGAAAACATCATTTGGAAGAATCTTAATAACAGGGATAAAGGAGTCAAAGGGGGGATGAGTAGGAGGAATATGCCCAGAATCGTCCAGGGTGGAGTTCTTACAGAAAGTTTGAGCGAAGAGTTCAGCTTTAGAGACAGATGAGACGGCAGTGCTGCCGTCAGGGTTAAGGAGAGGAGGGAAAGAGGAAGAAGTGAAATTGGAGGAGATATTTTTGGCTAGATGCCAGAAGTCACGGGAAGAATTAGAAGAAGCAAGATATTGACATTTTCTATTGATAAAAGAAGTTTTGGTAAGTCGGAGAATAGATTTGGCACGATTCCGGGCTGACATGTAAAGATCAAAGTTAGCAGGAGTTCGAAGGCTCTGGAAACTTTTGTGAGCTGCCTCTCTATCTTTAATAGCACGAGAACAAGCATGATTAAACCAAGGCTTTTTAGCATGAGGAGTAGAGAAAGTACGTGGAATGTATGCCTCCATTCCAGAGACAATCATCTCTGTGGTGCGCTGAGCACACACAGAGGGATCTCTCTCCTGGAAGCAGTAATCATTCCACGGGAAATCGGAAAAGTACATCCTCAGGTCGTCCCACCGAGCTGAATCAAAATGCCAGAAGCATCGCGTATTCGGTGGGTCCAGAGGATGTACAGGGGCGATAGGACAGGATACAGAAATAAGGTTATGATCGGAGGAGCCCAACGGAGAGAACAGTTTGACAGAGTAAGCAGAAGGATTAGAGGTAAGGAAGAGGTCTAGAATGTTGGGCCTGTCTCCAAGACGGTCGGGAATACGAGTAGGGTGCTGAACCAACTGCTCTAGTTCGTTGAGGAGAGCAAAGTTGTAGGCTTGTTCACCATGCTGGTCAGTGAAAGAGGATGAAAGTCAAAGCTGGTGGTGAACATTGAAATTTCCCAAGATGGAGACATACATTGCAATATTCTGGTCACATTAATAGTGAATACATATTATTTTCTCATTCGCATTATTACTGAGTATATAGCCTTTCCTAATTGTGTGTATTGATTTGATCAAACAACTCATATATTCTGCTTATTATCCGAACAGCAGATGGTTGCTTCGTTTCACACATGCATTTGCAGAACGATCATTAGGCTGAGTAACTTGATTAGATGTCCATGGCGAGCCCTTCAATAAGGCAGGTCCGAAGTGCTCTGTTAGGAATAATACATGCTGATCCACACAATGGCGAAACCCCAGCGTCACTTGCTGAGGTGAGGGGGACTTGAGAGGTTGAAGGCAGCTGGTGTTTATAGCATAAGGGCGGTACTCTCAGAGCTGGAGGTGCAGCCGTGATCCGCGTATTGCTTGAGCTGTTGATTACCGCAAAGCAAAAGTCATATACCACGGCAGCCACTGTAAATAATACTCACCTGCGCCACTAACAGGTTGGGGTCGTTGAAGAAACAATTCAAGAAAGCATGCAAGCGCTATAAGCAACACCAATAAAACAAATCTGCCAAGACACACCTCATGAAAGTCTGCAGGCGCTATAAGGCAGCAGCAGGAAGAAAAAATATATCATTCCACTTGATTATAAAAAAAAGGGCTCGTCGTCTCTGTATTGATGAGGACATGGGACCGTCAGGACTGCAACAACTACCAAAGTAATACATCTCTCATTAGCCAGGCGAAGTGCTTGACCATCCATTCGAATCCAACTGCTGAAGTTGGACAGACCTGAGAAGTCTGGGTTCACGTCTGGGAAGTCAACAGCTGACCGTATCCTATCGCTTACTGCTCCTCTGGAACGCCTAAAACTTTTGACAAGAAAGGCGCGCAGCCCATGTCGATCTTAAAAGTTAAGTTCATTGCATTTGGAGTCACTCTGCATGGCATATGCTACTCATGGCCTTTCTTCAAGAATTGTTGGTCTCTTGGCTGGGCTGATTCTGGGTTTGCAAGTGATTTAAAGTGTCATGCCTCATACTTCATGCCTCTTCTCCCAGGTAGGCTATTAGCCTGTCAGGCGGGCCAGCACTTATCTCCAGTTATTCCTCTCGAAGCTTCCTTCCATTCGAAGGTCGACCAGTGTCCCCAGTCCCTTCACTGACAGGATTTATTCTACGCCATCCTTCCATCTTTTCATCGGTCTTCCTCGAGATCTGCCTTCTGGCTTCCAGTGCCATCTTTTCTTTGCAAGTCTTTCCTTGTTCATTCTCTCTACGTGTCCGAGCCATCTTAATTGTGATTTTTCACTTTTACTTTTAACTGACGACACTCCAATCATCTTTCTTATGTCAGTACTTCTGATTATGTCTCTCCTTGTCTTATCTACTACGTCACGGTGATTAATTTTACTGACGGGGGAACATCAAAGTGTCAAAAACTGGTCCGTCATTTCATGGAATCATAAAAAAACTATCAATCCATCAAATTTTCCGGATGTTTTAATTTTGTCAAAAGTGTTTATCCCCTTATCCCATCTGTTTGTCAAAAGTTCATGTAATTTCAATGCATCAATAGTGAGAAGTCATCGATACATAAAAAAAATCCAGATTGTATCAAAACATCAAATTGTCAAAAAGTCATCAAAGCATGAAAATATTCAGAAGTTATCAAAGTATCAAAAGCCTAGTCCATGATGATGCTATGGGGTGTTACGACCGTAAAAAAGGCACACGATCACAACTACCAGTAACGCAAATGCTACTACATCAACAAGTGAAACGGTGTGACACAGTAATCTCGAGACTGGATTGGGAACCAAAGTCTCGAACAAACTTGTGATACTCTGTTCGGGGTCACTAGATACTATCGATGAAAGCCTCAGTCATACCCTTGGCAATATCAGAACGGGGTATGTGCCTTGCAGCACCAGGAGCACTTCACCCAGAAAAATTAAAAGTAAAGTAAACTGCCATCTGTCTTTTAGATGCCGACCAACCATTCCATTATCCGGGGTAATATCCACCATGGGACAATCATCTATAAGAGTTCCCTAGGCTGGCAGTGCAAAATTGCCAACAACACTGGATCTAAGCTGTTCCTCAAGTGTGCTGACAAAAAAAAATGCAGAGGGACTGCCACTATCATCTAAGCGACTGACACACTGGCAGAAAAGAGAGAACACAACAACGGCACCGTTCTACAACTCTCCCTCTGACAGACATCCGCAATCGCCTGAAGGAAGCAGCCAGAGATGACCGAAGAAACCACTCCCTTCGTGCCATCTTCGACAATGTCACAATAAATCATCCAGATGATGGCAGAGTTGCGTTCTGGTTAGTAGTAATATTTTAATTCTTACAGCTTGTATCCATGACATATTAGGCCATTTGGATATTGCATAAATGACGAAAGTACGATCAAAAGTTTATGATGCATCTTCATTTACTTTAACTGACGTGGAACTGGGAATGTACAGAGCTCGTCGCCGTGCACAGCCACCTGTTCAACGCACAGCAGCTGAGTGTTTCGCGTGGAAGTCTAACCCCCTCGCGGAGAACTACAACCAGCACTTCAAGGGGGCTGTGGAACTCGGGACAGAGCTGGTGATCATCTTCATGTCTACCGTTATTATCCTAAGGCTGGCAGAAGTGCAGCACACCTTCTGTGATGCAGCGTTCTTCTGTGTTCCAATCCTGTTCTACCAGTTATTCTCTACCCGTGGCCAACGTTCTGATGACAGGGAAGTCACAGGCATTGTATCAGAACGTCACTGACAAAATTTGTGAGTTAGCCCCTGGCTTTGTGCCTGATACATTCATGGGCGATTTGAGATTGCCAGTAAAAATGCACTCCAAATATCCTTTCTGGCAGCAGGAAAGGGTGATATTATGTTATTGTGTATTCTTCTTGCCTTCAGAGTGGAATGAAATGACTCACAAAAGTTATTCGTTCCATAAGCAAAACCATGAACTGAAAATTTCTCTGGAGTCACAGTGTTGAGCCAGTAACGAAAGAAATATTGCCGGAATCTGCGGATATTTGTCCTGATGTGGCTGTTCACGTCCATGGGCTGATAAAAAAAAGTCAAGGGCATTGCCTCTGATCTAATTGGCCGGCAAGTACAGTGTTGAGATGAGCTTTTTCAGGAAGATCTTAAACTCCAGGTTGTTCTTGTACAGATCAGTTAATCCTAACTTCTGGCACTTGCGCCACAGTGTTTGAGAGCAGTGAAACTGACAGCTACATTCTGGTAGCAGGAACCATTAACTTTTGTGAGTCATTTCATTGCAGACTGAAGGCAAGAATACACAATAACACAACACCCTTTCCTGGTGCACTGAAAATCAGTAATAACATAATATCAGGGAGCGCCGAAGTCGCCGACATCATAGCCAGAACATTTGCGGCTGTGTCTCAGTGGGACTCTAGACCTCCTGAAGTACGCCACCTAGACATTTCATCTCTCCTTTCAGAAATATACAACGGGGGGCAGCATGAGCCAAGATAAATGGCGCCACTATAAACACCTGCCTGCGTAAAAGACGGGCTCGGGCCGACCACCTGGCCCCTCAAGAAAGCCTACCTGTCTCTTACGCAGCCACTGAGACGACGCTTTCCTCCACCCACCCTCTTACCCTTTCCTCACAGTTCCACCCTGTTGCCACCCCTTTCTTCCTCTCCTCCCCACTTTTCCTTCTGTTTCAGCCACCCTTCCCTCTACTGGCTACGGCTCTGAGAGAAAGTTTTATTTTTATTTTTTATGGTGAGAGATAGTAAGTCAGGCTCATTGACACGTACTTTTGTTCAAGGGATATGGAGAATATACTTAAGAATGTGCTTACCAGGGGCAGGAATACAGAACGTTTTTGACAGGATTGAGGCAATTTTAGCGGATAAGGGTACACAGAATATCGTCTTCTGCAGTTTCGGTGGTAATGAGGTAGGGAATGCGTGGGAATGAGTGGGAAGCGAAGATATCTTTAGGCGCTTTAGAAAGTCTTTTGGTAAAGTGAGAGACTTCAGTGGGCTTCTGCTCGTGAGTTTTATGTGTTCTGCCTAGGAGCGGGGTAGGTGAGGGATGGCTTACCAGGGCCTTAGCAGTAAACAGAAAGCTGGCGGCTCACTGTAAGCGTAATGGATGACAACTGGGAGCTCTTCTACGATAAAGGGACCGTATGCCATGGATGGCGTGCACCTGTCACACAAGTGGGTTGAGGTTCTCGCAGACTCCCTCGAGCGATCACTTAGCACCCTACATGATTTTTTAGGATAGGCGAGGGGAAGGGCCTAACATCAGTGGTTATGCATCGCAGAATTTGAATAAGGAGATCAGGATTAATCAAAAGGGTGCAACAAATGATGGTCTGACGCTTTATTATACCATCAGTAGCTGTCTCAGGAGTAAAATAGATCTACTGAGGGGGAAAGCATGTGTAGGTAAATTTGACATTCTAGCAATCACGGAAACATAAGTGGATACTGAAAACAAAACCTTCACGTTGGAATTGGAAACAGATGTTCCACAAAGATAGGATGGGGAGAAGCTTTATGTTATGTCATGCTAAAGGAATATAGGCTGGAAAGGGGAGATGGTAAATCTAAAATCCGAGGATTTTCTGAAGTACCAAAAGATCATTTCATCAAGCAGACAGTAACTGTGCCCACCAGAGTTAACAATAGTTTAGACTTAATGTTAACTAACAACGATAATATGATCAGTGAGTTAGACATTGGAGAGCTAGGCTGTAGTGATCACGAGGAGATTAGGTTTAACTTAGGCTTCTTTCAGACGGCGCGGGCACTGCCCGCGTCCGCGTTTAAGCGCGGACACACCCGCTTCCGCGTACCTTTTCAGACGGCGCGGGTGAAAACCACCTGCCACCCACGGGCCTCGTCATCTGGCTCACCAGTTTGTGTTCTGCACGCACTAATCATGGACCGTGATCGCCTTCGTCTCCTCTACCTATTGCATTTGCGAAAGAAGAAGAGACATAGAAGGAGATTATGGATTCATCCCTTGATTGCTGAAAGGAGCAAGACTGGAGCATTCACGTGACTTGTCCCACAGAGCTGGTCTCTCTTGCACAAGGGATATCAACTGCTCTGTATCAATATTAGCCTCCATATTAAATGCAAGGGGACAGTCACGCACAACCAATCACGTTGAAATCCAGCAGACTATTGAATGAGTTTCCTCCGGAGAAGTGCGCGGGTCGCGGGCCTGCCCGCGACGTGTGAAGACATGCATTAGACGCTGTACCCTGTAGCAACTAGGCGCGGAGGCGGGCCCGCGGGCAACCCATGGGGCGCCCGCGCTGCATTTCGCTCGCACGCGGGCGATCGCCCGCGGCGGGCGACGCCCGCGCCATGTGAAAGGTTACATTGAAAACATCAGTAATTAGTTTAAGCGGGTCCGCGCCTAAGCGCGGACGCGGGTATCGCCCGCGTCGTCTGAAAGGAGCCTTAGACTGGGCAGCAACCCGTGAACTCAACCCTGTGTTGGTGCTGGACTTTAGAAAAGCCGATTACGAGGGGCTTAGAAGACACCTTGGGTAGGTAAATTAGATAACCTTAGGGATATATGAGGGTCGGATCTCAGGGTGGGAGCCTGATGGTAAGGGAAGCCATGTAGAATTGACCTACAATAATTTATTTAGAGTAATAGCAGAGGATCAGAGACTGCATATCCCTAAACAAGCACGTAGAAAGGAAAATAACGACCCTAAATGGATGACCCGTAGGCTCAAGCATGAGATTGGCTTAAAGAGAGGAATTTATAGGAAAATAAAGAATGGGGAAACGCAACTCAGGGGTTGAATTAACCAGATCGGTGAAGAAGAACACCCGCTTAGCAAAAAGGAATTACGACATTAAGGTACCCAACAAGGCCAAGAACGATCCCAAGGGGTTGTTCTGAATGGAGAAGATATGAGCCAAATGTTGAACGACTACTTCCACTTAGTTTTCACACAGGAAAATCTAACAACCATTCCGGAGAGAGTTCAGGTTTATGAGGGCAAAGATAACGAAAAGTTGAGGAATGTGATCATTACTAGGCAGGTAGGCCAGGATGAGATTGGTAGGTTGAAGAAAAACAAATCGCCAGATCCAGACGAAATATTTCCATCGGTTCTGAAAGAATGCAAGGAGGTCCTCAGGGTCCCAATAACCGATATCTTTAAGATGTCGGTAAATCCTAGGTATGTGCCTAGCCTATGGAAAGTAGCTAATGTGACGCCGATTCTTTCAAAGGGAGACAATTCAATCATCTCAAATTATCTCCCAATTAGCTCAACATTAGTTGCAGGCAAGATGTTGGAGTTAATTATAGCCAGGAGTGTTCGAGACCATTTAAAGAAACATAGCTTAATTCATGACTCACAGCATGGGTTCACGACGGGTAGGTCTTGCCTTGCTAACCTGTTGTTCTCTATGCTAAAGCAATAGAGGTGGTTGACATATATGATTAGGGTTAGGGTTAGGGGAGGTGATGGCTGAGGGGTTAGCCTGCCGACGCCGCGTCCGGGAGATCGAGGAGGGAAGCGGATTCGAATCCTGGTCGTCATACAGCTGGGATTTTCCAGTCACCGCCGAGTGGCCTAAGACTGCCCACATGCTACCCTGAAGAGCACCTGTCAACCTGAACTCTAGATTACCTCCCCAAAGAGAGGCTCAAAGATGAGATCTGGGTGGTAGTATGAGCCAAAACAAGATGACGCCACTATAAACATTCGCCTGCACCACAACCGACTGGGTCGACCATCAGGCCCTACCAGTGAAAAAGCCGAACGGCCCAATAGGCCACGACGTAAAAAAAAAATTAAAACTACGACATACTATATCTAGATTTCAGTTAAGCGTTCGACAAAATTCCTCGTCACCGACTCTTACTAGAATTACAGGCCCACTGCGTAGATGGGAAACTCACGAACTGGATCAAGGCCTGGCTTAGCCCTTTCCTTGCGTGCAGTCTGGACGCGACTATCCCCTCAGGTGCAGTCGGGGAGCCCAATGGGGGGGTTCTTTTAACCTGTATCTCAAAAAACTAGTCATCACAGCTAAAAACCAAAAACACCACTGGAAAGAGGAGGTCCAGATCTTTAGGAGTCGGTTATGTATGCCTCTCTTGTGAACGTACATGCACGTTCAAGGAGTGTTGAATGTTAACACTTACGTCGGTGCGTGCGGGATGATCAGCCATATTGAGGTAACTGCAGACATCTCTTTTTCAGACTCTGGCAAAGGAGTATTGTCAACTGCAATATTAACAACTAATTGGTCAAAGAATCAGTCAGGTGATAGGTGAAGCTATGCAAAAATGCCGCTATATTGGGGAAGAACATCCACCAGTTACTCGTCTGTAGATTTGCCGCGCTGGGCTGATATGATTTTCCACCAGATTTAGTGAAGAACCCACTCAATTGGCAATCCTGTGTTGTGGGAATTAGTGTTGGAACACTCATACGCGGGAGATTTGAGTGCGGTTGGAGCTCGCAGCGAGCGTTTAGTGCCACCAGCAAATACGCCTAACGCCCGATGCAAGTGTTTAGCAATGAAAGGGTTAGAGATAGGAAGCAGAGAGTCCAAATAAATGGTAAAAATTCTGAATGGGGCTATGTTACGAGTGGAGTCCCTCATGGGCCGGTGCTGGCACCACTGCTTTCTATCATTTGCATCAATGATTTGGACACATGAATTATTAGTGTTATCAGTAAGTTCCCAGATGATACCAAGATCGGTAGAGTAATCCAATCAGACCAGAACGCTAGCATTCTCCAAGATGAGCTAGACAGACTGTATGATTTAGCGGGGAAGTGGTAGATGGAATTCAGTGTCAGAAAGTGTAGTATTCTGAGTGAAGGTAGGAATAACCCCTCACACAGTTGCTCTTTAACACTCCTCTAAGCAGTTCTGGGTGTGAGAGAGACATAGGAAGTTTAGTGAGCACTGACCTCCGTTCTCGGGCCCAATGTTTTCAGGCTAAGAATCTTGCAAACAAGGTACTGGGTTTCATCTCGAGGAGCGTAAGCAATAGGAGCGCTGAAGTCATTTTCAAACTTTACTTAGCACTAGTTAGACTTTATCTTGATTATACGGCTTAGTGCTGGTCACCCTACAATATAAATGAATATCAAAATGTCAATCTGTACATAAGAGGATGATAAAAATGATTCAAGGAGTGAGGAACTTGCCGCATGAAGATAGACTGAATCATTTAAATCTACACTCCCTAGAAAGGCGAAGGTTACGATGAGATTTGATAGGGGTTACTAAATGGATAAAGGGGTTTAATAAAGGGGATGTAATAGGGTTTTGGTTGTAAAAGAGGCAGGTGAGACACGTAGCAACGGTTTTAAGTTATATCGATTCATATTCAAGAAAAACATCGGCAAGAATTGATTTACCTAGAGTGGTGGATGAGTGGCAACAGGCTTGGCAGTCATGCTGTGGGTGCCAATACCATAGATACATTCAAGAAGAGGTTGCATACATTCGTGGATAGTGAGGTTAGGTGGTGTTAGACTTACAGGAGCTGCCTTATATTGGCCAAACTGCCTCTTGCAGACTCCTAACGTTCTTATGATCTAGATAACTGATTTTGCAAACCCGTACATAGACTGAACATATAGCACTACGAAGTGTAGGATAAGGTTGGGGGAAGAGTGAATGAATGAGATGGCTGAGTTTAAATAATTAGGGACAGTTTTTTTTGTAGCATGGAAATAAGGAGAGTAAGGGGAGTGAAAGAGCAGTGAAGGGCAGAAAGGTAGTAGGCGCGTTTGAGAATTATGAGAGGAAAAAGTGTGAGCATGGAGGTAAAGAGGGCTCTGCCGTATGAATCAGAGACGTGGACATGGAACACAGCACAGCAATCGAGAATATGCACAGTTGAAATTAATTACATAAGACGTGCACGTGGCTTTTCAGGATGGGATGGAGTAAGTGATGAAAGCGTGCATGATAGGTCTGGTATAGGAGTGAGAGCGAAGGGAGTGGATTATGGAGTGGTTGAATGGGTGAAGCGTGAAACAATGAGACGGTTTTGACACGTGATGAGAATGAAGGAGAATGAATTTGTGAAGAGAGTGTATGAGGGAGTGTGTATTGTAAAGTGGATCAATAGGGTGAGCGAGCATTGAAGCGAGAGAGTTGGATAGCAAGATTGTGTTGAAAAGGAATGCTGGAACAGGGAGGGATCGATACACTTCTGCCGCGTCCACCCCCTGGAATGAAATTCTCGTGAGAGAGCAGGGCGTCGGAGATATCGATAGATAGGAATGAAACTCACTCCCATTTATCACCCAAATATGGTATACTAGAAAGTATTGGTATATACGTGCGGTTACTACCATGAGCTGTTCATCAAAACGCGGTTATTGAAACTACTGGCTGCCATATGTTTAATCACAGGCAATGTAGCTCTTCGCAGCGCTTGGTTTGCTTAACTTTCATGAAATGAATGCATAGAAAGAATGCAGCTAGGTGCGTGTGTCTGTGGAAAAGAAGTAAACTTTCTAGATATTTTTGAGAATCGGCTAGATCTTATAAGTATGTTGAAGAATTTGAGTTAGCAATATTTTTTTTATAATATAGAGGAAGAGATTTGACTCGTCTCCGAACAAATGTGAAGTGGGTGTTTTTCTTGTGAGCTGCCTCTCTTGGATGGCAAGATAACATGAACGTTACAAATAGCTGAATGATAGTTACCAATAAATTAATAAAGAAGTTGTCCACTTCATAATGTCATTATAAGTAGCTTACATAGGCAAGGGAACGAATATGTTCCCATAGGTTAATAGTTATTTTCGACAAGCTTACTGGGTAGGACTGTGGATATGCATTGCGACGTAGTATTATGGCTCGACCTTTACGCTTAATAATCCTGGAGTGCACTACCCTTCCACAGGTGTTGGCAGACAGGCTGGTGCCCCACCCTGACCTAGACTCGGCCCTGCGGCCCGTGGAGCGAGGTTGCGGAGTCTTCATACAATCCAGGAAGTACCTTAAGTTTCTGTTGAGCAACAAATACTCCCCACGCGGCACCCCTTCAATGCGCATACTCAGGGTGAATAGCAGTTGCAGTAATTGTAAAAACAGTAGATATTGAATAGTAGTGATGGCATAGTAGCAGCAGTAGAGTTAGTAGTAGTAGTAGTAGTAGTAGTAGTAGTAGTAGTAGTAGTGGCAGTAGTAGTAGTAGTAGTAGTAGTAGTAGTAGTAGTAGTAGTAGTAGTAGTACTAGTAGTGGCAGTAGTAGTAGTAGTAGTAGTAGTAATAGTAGTAGTACTAGTAGTAGTGGTAGTAATAGTAATAGTAGTAGTAGTAGTAGTAGTAGTAGTAGTAGTAGTAGTAGTAGTAGGAGTGGCAGTAGTAGTAGTAGTAGTAGTAGTAGTGGCAGTAGTAGTAGTAGTAGTAGTAGTAGAGGTAATAGTCGTATAAGTAGTCGTAGGTGCTCCTCTCTCTGCATGAGGAGTGCAGCGTCCCAGGCTTGGGTCCAAGTGCATGTTCTCGTACTTAAAATCTTACTAAGGTACGTGATCTTCTTCCTAACTGATTCTTGGTCATCCTCTCTTAGCCGTTTCGGTGAAACATTCTCAGTTGCGCTAGAGGGAGGGTGGGCGGTGGCTGAAGTGGTAGCGTGCTGGGCCCACATTCACCACGTGATGGACGACACGTGTTCGAATCCCCACGCTACCACCTCGGATATTTCAGTCACCGTCGAGTGGCTTAAAGCTACCCACATGCTGTCCTGAATACCACGCATCAACCCTGACTCCACAGGAAACCGTCCAAGAATCAAGAACGAGTTCCGGGGGGCAGCATGAGCCAAGATAAGATGGCGCCACTATAAACACTTGCCTGCGCCATAACGGGCTGGGGCCGAATACCATCCAGGCCCCTCAAGCAAGCCTACCGGCGCAATAGGCGGAGACAAGAACGAGTTCCGGGGGGGCAGCATGAGCCAAGATAAGATGGCGCCACTATAAACACTTGCCTGCGCCATAACGGGCTGGGGCCGAATACCATCCAGGCCCCTCAAGCAAGCCTACCGGCGCAATAGGCGGAGACGTAAAAAAAAAAGACATATCGAAAGCCTTCGATAGAGTCTGGCACAAGTCTTTGCTTTTTAAACTGCCCCCTTTCGGATTATATCCCTCTCTCTGCTCATTTATCTCCAGTTTTCTTTCCGGCCGTTCTATATCTGCTGTGGTAGACGATCACTGTTCTTCCCCTAAACCTAGCGACAGTGGTGTTCCACAGGCCTCTGTCCTATCACCCACTCTCTTCCTGTTATTCATCAATGATCTTCTTTCCACAACAAACTGTCCTATCCACTCATACGCTGATGACTCCACTCTGCATTATTCAACTTCTTTCAACAGAAAACCTTCTCAACAGGAATTACATGACTCAAGAACGCTTAACCTCATACCTTACCATCATATCCGATTGGGGTAAAAGGAACGTTGTGTCCTTCAGTGCCTCAAAAACCCAATTTCTCCACCCATCAACTCGACACAATCTTCCAAACACCTATCCCCTATTCTTCGACAACACTCAGCTGTTACTATCTTCAACACTTAACATCCTCAGTCTATCCTTAACTCAAAATCTTAACTAGAAATTGTACATCTCCTCTGTCACTAAATCAGCTTCCTCGAGGTTGGGCGTTCTTTATCGTCTCCGCCAGTTCCTCTCCCCCGCATAGCTGCTATCCTTATACAGGGGCCTTGTCCGCCCTCGTATGGAGTATGCATCTCACGTTTGGGGTGGGGCTCCACTCACACAGCTCTATTGGACCGAGTGGAGTCTAAGGCTTTTCGTCTTATCAGCTCTCCTATTACTGATAGTCTTCTTCCTCTTAAATTCCGCCGCGATGTTGCCTCTCTTTCTATCTTCTATCGTTATTTTCACGCTGACTGCTCTTCAGAACTTGCTAACTGCATGCCTCCTCCCTCCCGCCCCGACCACGCTGCGCACGACTTTATTATCATGTTCATCCCTTTACTGTCCAAATCCCTTACGCACGAGTTAAGCAGTATCTTCAGTCTTTCATCCCTCACGCTGGTAAACTCTGGAACAATCTTCCTTCATCTGTATTCCCTCCTGCCTACGACTTAAACTCTTTCAAGAGGAGGGTATCAGGACACCTCGCCTCCCGAAATTGACCCCTCTTTTGGCCACCTCCTTGGATTATTTTTAGGAGCAGCGAGTAGCGGGCTTTTTTTATTAGTGTTTCCTTTTTGTGTGCCCTTGAGCTGTCTCCTTTGTTGTTAAACAAAAAAAAATCAAATTACTTTACTTGTGCATGTAATCGTACTCGGACTCCAGGCACTGGACAATATTACAAGTCCTTTCGAGTTCATTCGACTAAACAAAAAAAAAAAATGCAAACGTTTGGTTCGTGTGGCGTTTGACGACCTGACTGGGTGGACGTGAGATCAGGGTGAGAGATTAACAAAAAGTGTGTCCGTAACTTGGGGCTTTAGGGGCCCAGGTGGCCGGGGCCCTGGATAGAGGTGACACTGAGGTCATATCAGGTGACCAGGGCAGAGGGGTTGGCAGTTTGCCACTTTTGAAAAGCAGTGGTCGAATCCCATCACTGAGGTGATTCAGTGTTGCCTGGAGATGCAAGATGAAGTGTGGACTGGGGAGCTGCTGGCCTCATCCGTGTTTGGAAACACTTCATCCATATTTCCTCATGATTTTGTATGGGTTTCATTATCCCTACTGCATCCTGACTTTGCTTTGGGTACAATTAAGTATACTATGATATAAATTTCATATACAACATTTTGCAGAAAAAAAATATTAACGTCAATATCGATACAAAAGCATTTGCTCTTTTATTCGAATAATGTACATATGTATTTGTATTTGGACTCGAGTTCGCCTCTAAGACTGATTACTTGTACTTAGATCGGTGATATCGTAATGTAATCGTACTTGAGTGTCCCATGCCTGCAGCAGCCTCAATCCCTCCTAGTTGTTTCTCTTTTTAGTCTACTTTTCTGTTGATGCTTCTATCCTTATCCTTATCTTAGCATGTGCGAGCGGTGCGAAACGAGAAATGTAGCCTCACGGACATTATACGTACATTCATCAAGAATAACCTCTAAAACAAATAGCTGCAGTTGGCTGGATATGCCATTAGCTCATGCCGAACCAGTAGTAGGTATACCCCTCACTACTGAGCTCGCCACTGCCAGGCCTTCTCGTCTCAGAGTTCCAGTATTTTCACCTTCAGCCTTTTGAACTCACACGCTGGGTGATCGTCGGAGAGGTTCAAGATGTTACACGAGCCCAGAGGCAGAACCCTCTAATGATTAATCCTGAGCCTGAATCTACGGGCAGGAGGCCCATCGACTCAACCCTCGCCTCCCCCTCCCCCAGACACACAAAAAAAGGGACTAGGGGACGCTTCATTCGTCGAGATGCAGAGGTCCCGCAGGATCTGCCCTGCACCTGTCTCAGGCGGCAGGTTAACCTGATGAGGATGCATTGAGGACGCCCATCATGCTGTGGGATCCCCGGCAAATCCGAATTATCTGAGTTGAGGCTCACGTCTCGACCTCGAATTCTATCCGAAGGACCTTTTCTCTCAGAGATCCTATGTTCCTGCCCACGGCAAGCAGTCACTCCAGTCTCTTGTTTAAAATGGAGCCTGCAATTCCTCCCAGTTAACACCCAAATCCACCAAAAACAAATTAAAAAATAAAGTTCGAGGTCGAGACGTGAGCCTCAACCCAGATACAGTTTCGTTGGGGACCCGCCAGCATGATGAACTTCCTCGATGAATCTATATCGGGTGAACCTGCCGCCTGAGACAGGTGCAGGCCAGAGCCTACGGGAGCTCTGCATCTCGACGAAAAGGCAGCTGGTATTGGTATTATCAGAGTGGAGCTGCTCAAACATCTCCCTTTGCCTCATCATTTTTCTACACTTGCATGGACTCGGTTAGGCGGCGATTTGGAACCAATGTTATTGTGAAGCATCTGATAGCAATATCAAGCTCTCCAGGCCCTGCACGGCGAGACTAATCTCTTGGGATTTCAGGTTTCCTAGGCCGAAACCAAGGAACATGGGTTAGGAGGCTTTCTAGATGAAAGAGTATAGTAATGCGTGTGATGAGGGCATTACCTCGGAAAATTTCACATACATAGTGTAGCGCAGAGCAACTGCGGATATCATTAAGGTCTTACGGCGGGCTGGCTTGGCCTAAGTGTTATGGACTCGTTTAGAACGACTATATGGCATTGCCGACACCTGTGCAGAAGACTATTCGGGCATGTGGCAGGCTACTCAGAAGCCGACCCTGCTCATCGGATTATTTATGTAAGAGAGAATTCTGAGTGGATGAGGTCAAAGAGACACCAACAAAGTTCGTTGAACGAGGAAGTTAATTTATCCTGCTATGAAGTATTTAGAGTGAGGAGGGGGGCCGGCCCGCATGGGCATTTGTTCAGAGGGACCCCTGGAGTTAGCGTAGTACTATTGGCGAAGCGACGTCACCTCCCCACCCTCAGTATGCCCCCACTGAATGGCTGGGTGAGCAGCTTTAGTAGGAAATCAGAACCAGTTGCAGCACCAGCAGCAGCAATAGTTGTAGTAGTAGTAGTAGTAATGGTAGTAGTCCTTTCACGAGCCTGTGGTCCCTCCTCGGAGCAGGCATCCAAATTTATAGCTCGTGTCACCACCTCTGAGGTGGCGATAGTTTTAAAAAAATAGTAGTAGTAGTAGTAGTAAGATAACAGTAGTAGTAGTTTTGGGACTGGCCTGTTTTTATAGTACCTTAGTGTATTATCCGCCTGGCCGTTACTTACAACTTTGTTTCCCCAAAACCCTTCCCTCCAATCATCGATAATAATAGCCTTAAAAACACCGTTTTCTTACTGTCACAACACATTTAATTCTCCTTATTATATTATTTTATTTCCCTAATGAACACCCATCGCTATATTTTTATCTGTCCTATCTCTCCTACCTCCTCTATCCAGATGTTCATTGACGTTATTTTTTTTCCCTTTCTATTGATTCATTTTTATCCTGAAGTTTATCTATTTTAAAACCCATCATTAACTTTATGCGTTGTTCTCTTGCCTTTTATATCTGCTGCACTCCTACTTTCTTATATCTATATATATATATATATATATATATATATATATATATATATATATATATATATATATATATATATATATCTTTATATATATATAATTGAAGGCTCTTTACTAACGCCCTTTCTCCTTTGCTAATACTTTTACCTATTTTCCCTCTACACTTTAGTTAAAATATTCTTATGCAAATGATATTATCTCTCTACCTCTGTCATATTCTTGCCCTCCAGGAATGCTTCGCACCCTTTAATATCGCCGTTGTTATGGAGAAACACTCGCCCCTGCGGCCATACTTCGATGAAGTGCTTCTACACTTGTTTGAGAGCGGGCTCGTGCGCTACTGGTTCGACGTGGCGCTGAGGCAAGCCAGATGGGTGTGTACTGCATGTTTTGATTACTATGATTTCCGGCTCCGCAATGTAGTGGAGCGGTTAACCTGATGTAGTATGCATTTTGTGATAAAAGCACCAAGTTTGGCACAGAGATAGTCTAACGCATAATAAACAAATTGAGATATTGGGCCATCCCCCTATCTGTCCCGGCAGCCATGGCGGCCCTTATTCAAAATAGCCACTATTCAACACCTATTTATAGTGAGGCGAAACTGTTCTCTCCTGTCGGTCTTTTCATTGTTTTGAGACACCAGAAATAATGTTGTAATCGTATGTGAGGAATCTCTGTGATAACAAAATCGGGTTATCGGCCATCCGCTACTTATTTAAATATATAACGGTATCTTTGTTACTTTTGTAACCAAACTAGCGATAATCGATACTTTTTTCTGCCTCTCAGAAAAAGAAGAAAAAAAACGTTGTCTCCTCCCCAATGCGCATGCGTGGCCCGGGCGCCCGGTGTTGAATGAAAAAAATTCGGGGTATGAAATATGTTCGGTGAAGAGATTTCATACTTAGATCATCAACATTAAAACACTAGCTTATTTTTTATGTTAGACTCAAAAATCAATATATCAAAGAGAAAAATAATTTTGCTTTGCCCAAAAAACTGTTATTCACTGCCACAAATATGATATTCCATATTCGTTTGTGAGCATGCCATGGTATTGAAGGCACCCAGTGTTGTGTTATTTGGTGTCCCATCGTCAAAACAAACAGAGCGCATGTTCATACCAGTAAGCGTAGCCCTGTACAGTCTCACAAAGCTTTTTAACACATCAAGAGTTGCTGGAAGGCTGAACCAGACAAACAGTACCACCTTACTCGCTCTTTCTAGAATGACACTCTGTACTTATAAATACAACTCGTACAGACTGTCGTTCTAGAAACAGGGGGGATGGTAGTAGTGGTACTGTGTGTCTGATTCAGCCTTTCAGCAACTCTTAATTACGGTTAAAAATCTTTGTGAGACTGTAAAGGTCTACGCTTTCTGAGCATGCGCAGTTCACGGGAGATCAGTGTTTGTAAACAAAAGCGCCAGCTTTTGACGGTGGGAACGCCAAATAACACAACACCGGTTCAGGCGTTTCTAGTATTACCGTTCATAGGTACGTGTCAACGTGTGGTTTTCAGGTTTTATAAGTTTTCTAAAATACAAATATTGTTAAATTTGAATTCATGTATGTTTTTTTTTTTTAAATATCAAAATATTATCGTTTTCGCCTATCAGATTTATCGCTAGCTAGTATCGGAATTGTGGATTTATATCGAGTATCGGTTATCGGTTATCGCCTATATTTGTGACTCCAGTTAACGAATATCGGTTATCACCGATAAGGTTTTCCATTATCAGTTATCGGTTATCGGGAATAAGGTTTTCTGTTATCGTGCCCAGCTATGAGAGGAATTCATTCATGATATTTAATAATGTTATGCATATTCATTTATATACCATGACATTAATTCATTCCCTATTCCCTATTCCGTATCCTTCGACAACACTCACCTTTTCCTACACTAAATATGCTCGGTCTATCCACAACTCAAAATCTTAACTGGACACTTCACATCTCTTATCTCGCTGAAGTTTTCACATCTCTTATTAAATCAGCATCCCCGATGTTAGGGTTTCTGTATCGTCTACGCCAATTCTTTTCCCCCGCACAGATGCTGTCCATATAAAAGGGCCTTGTCCGCCATCGCATGGCAGAGACACTCCAGTCCTCGTCGACAGACCGAATTGGTCGGCTAGATTTCGATCGCCGATAGAGTCGGTCTGTCGGCATCCTGCTACGAGCCGCCTTTGGCTCAGGGCCGTGCTCCCCCGTGCAGGGAGGGAGCAATCCTTTCCCTCATAACGGGCCGTCTTCGGACAAGGGCCCGTTCCCCTAGTGATACTAGGTATAAATCTTTAACAACATCGCATGGCGAATTGGGAGGGCTCCACACACACAGCTCTCTTGGGCAGAGTCTTAGGCTCTTCGTCTCATCAACTTCTCTCCTCTTACTGAAAGTCTCATAACTCTTAAATTCTGCCACCATGTTGCCTCTCTCTATCCTCTATCGATACTTTCACGCTGACTGCTCTTCTGAACTTCCTAACTGCATTCCCCCCTTCCCGCGGCCCCGCTGCACACGACTTTCTACCCAAGCGCATCCCTATACTGTCAAATCCCTTATGCAAGAGTTAAGCAGCATCATCACTCTTTCATCCCTCACGCCAGTAAACTCTGGAAAAACCTCCCTTCGGCTGTATTTCCTCCTGCCTACGACTTGAACTTTTTTCAAGAGGAGAGTATCAGAAAACCTCTCCTTCCGAAATTGACCTCTCTCTTGGCTACTCATCTTGACTCCTTTTTATATTGGCATTGATTTGCGGGCTTTGTTTCATTATTATTTTTTTCCTGCCCTAGTACTGCTTTTTTTCTGTAAAAATAATACTCATAGATAATGCAAAAATAATATTATAATGATAAAAGTTACTGTATTAAATGTTTGTGTGCACATGCCATCACAAGCATAGAACACCGCAGCCCCGCCCTCTTACGCTGGCACATCTTGCTTAATTTTTTTGCAGTTTCCATGAGATGAGCTCCTGGCGGTCTTTGAGGCCTCAGAACAGAAAGTCTGCCGGCCAGGGCACCAAGTTGGGGGGGAAGCTTTAGGTTGATTGCTTTACTAATGACTGTGGTATGGTGAACTAGGTCAAAAGCCTTCCTGAAATCAATAAAAGCAAGATAAACTGATGTTTTGCGTTTTCAGGGTTTATGTAGTCCAGGAGATTAATTAGACAGTGTGTGGTGGAGGTTTACTTAATATTGCAGTAATGTGTGTGTGTGTGTGTGTGTGTGTGTGTGTGTGTGTGTGTGTGTGTGTGTGTGAAAGCTATTAAAAGTAACACTTGGCAGGATACGGGTGTCTTTGCGTTTTTTGAGATGGTCGCCATGACTGTAATAGGCCAAATTTTGTGTTCTTATCACAAAATGCACAGTAGGCATAATTATGGTATCGAAACCGCACCACGATATATTTAAAATTGCTTGGTCAAGCCCGTTGTTATTTTATTTATTTATTTATTTATTTTATGTTTCCGCCTGTGGCGCCTGTAGGCTTTTCTATGCAGGGTCTGATGGTCAGCCCCAAACCGTTCTGGCCCAAGTATGTGTTTATTGTGGTGCCATCCTGCATTGGCTCATGTTGCCCCCCGGAGCTCATCTTTGATCCTAGAATCTAGAGTCAGGGTTGCTAAGTGGTCTTCTGGACAGCATGTGGGTAGTCTTTTGCCTCTTGGGGTGGGACGCGAAGCCGCCTCGCCTTGGACGCGGCGTCGTCACGCTATTTACTCAGGCTTCTATCAGATCGCCAGTATGGGTTCCGCAAGGGGCGTTCTACTGGCGATCTTCTTGCTCTCTTAACTGATTCTTGGTCATCCTCTCTTAGCCGTTTCGGTGAAACTTTCTCAGTTGGGCTAGACATATCGACAGCCTTCGATAGAGTCTGGTCAAAGGCTTTGCTTTCTAAACTGCCCTCTTTCGGAGTCTATCCTTCTCTCTGTTCCTTTATCTCCAGTTTCCTTTCCGGCCGTTCTATCTCTGCTGTGGTAGACGGTCACTGTTCATCCCCTAAACCTATTAACAGTGGTGTTTCACAGGGCTCTGTCCTGTCACCCATTATCTTCCTGTTATTCATCAATGAACTTCTTTCCATAACAACCTGTCCTATCCACTCATACGCTGATGACTCCACTCTGCATTATTCAACTTCTTTCAACAGAAGACCCTCTCAACAGGAATTACATGACTCCAGGCTGGAGGCTGCAGAACGCATAACATAAGACCTTACTATCATTTCAGATTGGGGTAAAAGGAACCTCGTGTCCTTCAGTGCCTCAAAAACCCAATATCTCCACCTATCAACTCGACACAATCTTCCAAACACCTATCCCCTCTCAGCTGTCACCATCTTCAACACTAAACATCCTCGGTCTATCCTTAACTCAAAATCTTAACAGGAAACTTCACATCTCCTCTCTCACTAAATCAGCTTCCTCGAGGTTGGGCGTTCTGTATCGTCTCCGCCAGTTCTTCTCCCCCGCACAGTTGCTATCCATATACAGGGGCCTTGTCCCCCCTCGTATGGAGTTTGCATCTCACGTCTGGGGGGGCTCCACTCACACAGCTCTCTTGGACAGAGTGGAGTCTGAGTAGAAATAGCTGATGTGAGAAGCAAAGGTGTCTTATAATATCAACCTAAAGCTCTTCGTCTTATCAGCTCTCTCCATCTTACTGATAGTCTTCTACCTCTTAATTGCCTCCGCCATGTTGCCTCTCTTTCTATCTTCTATCGATATTTTTACGCTGACTGCTCCACTGAACTAGCTAACTGCATGCCTCCCCCCCCTCCCGCGGCCCCGCTGCACGCGACTTTCTACTCATGCTCATCCCTATACTGTCCAAACTCCTTATGCAGGAGTTAACCAGCATCTTCACTCTTGCATCCCTCACGCTGGTAAACTCTGGAACAATCTTCCTTCATCTGTATTTCCTCTTGCCTACGACTTGAACTCTTTCAAGAGGAGGGTATCGGAACACCTCTCCTTCTGAAATTGACCTCTCTTTCGGCCAACTCTTAGGATTCTTTTTCGGGGCAGCAAGTAGCGGGCTTTTTTAAAATTATTGTTTCCTTGAGCTGTCTCCTTTGTTGTAAAAAAAAAAAAAGGCACTGCCTCCCCTAAATATAGGGCATGTACCAGTGTTGAAGCTTTTATCTCATTATCCACTGCACAGATTCCAACATATTGTTGTCCATATTATTATAAAGTAACCAGAACTGTACTGCACAACTGAAATGAGTTATATTTATGTTAAACTTTAAGGATGACTTAAAAGATTATATTTCTGATGCTTCACGAAATAAAATCTAATACCAAATTTTCACCAGGAGGCGAAAAGAAATATGACCAAGGAGGTGAAAGAAGAGGCGAAGAAAGAGGAGGGAGGCGTGGCCCTGAGTGTTGACCACCTGCAGGGCATCTTCATCATCTTGGCTCTGCTTCTCCCGACGGCAGGCTTGGTCTGGGGGGCAGAGTTATGGTGGGGGAGGAGTGGTTGACGGACTGTTTCAAAAATTCCTTGTTTTCTGACTTTCAACATCTTACCTTCCTGCTGGATGTATGCCTACATACAACCTGTGTCTAACAAGTGGTCACTTTAACCCTTCAAACAACAGTCCTATATCTTTCTTATTTTGTCTCTAAATTTTATTAACCCGTGGGTTCCGGGTATATGAAGGCCGATAAGTGGCCGAGAAACGGCAAAATTACACTGCATTTTGATACTAAGAAAAGAACATGGAACGTACATCAGAGTACTCCTCTCATAACCATAAAGCTGTTAAAAATATTTACTTTTACTCAAACTCCATTCTTTTTGGGTGGTGTTTGTTACAAAATAAACAGTCTTGTGACCCGTGGCATCTATCCTAGAGTCGCTTGTTGTCTACTTTAGAGAATTCGACAAGTGATTACTGTGTGAATTACTAATTCAGTCTGCCATGACCTTACAGCACCACCTATGACAAAAAAGCCCATCTCGAGATCACTCATCCACCACTATGACCCAGGGCATGTGTGGCGGATTGCTCAGCTGTCACCATCTTCAACACTAAACATCCTCGGTCTATCCTTAACTCAAAATTTTAACTGGGAACTTCACATCTCCTCTCTCACTAAATCAGTGTCCTCGAGGTTGGGCGTTCTGTATCGTCTCCGCCAGTTCTCCTCCGCACAGTTGCAATCCATATAAAGGGTCCTTGTCCATCCTCGTATGGCGTATGCCTCTCACATGTGGGGGGGCTCCACTCACACAGCTCTTTTGGACAGAGTAGAGTCTAAAGCTCTTCGTCTCATCAGCTCTCCTCCTCTTACTGATAGTCTTGTAGCTCTTAATTTCCGCCGCCATGTTGCCTCTCTTTCTATCTTCTATCGTTATTTTCACGCTGACTGCTCTTCTGAACTTGCTAATTGCATGCCTCCCCCCCTCCCGCGACTCCGCTGCACGCAACTTTCTACTCATGCTCATCCCTATACTATCCAAATCTCTTACGCACGATTTAACCAGCATTTTCACTCTTTCATCCCTCACGCTGGTAAACTCTGGAACAATCTTCCTTCATCTGTATTTTCTCCTGCCTACGACTTTAACTCCTTCAAGAGGAGGGTATCAGGACACCTCTCCTCCCGAAATTGACCCCTCTTTCAGCCACCTCTTTTTATTCTTTTTAGGAGCAGCGAGTAGTGGGCTTTTTCTTATTATTGTTTCCTTTTTGTGTGCCCTTGAGCTGTTTCATTTATATATATATATATATATATATATATATATATATATATATATATATATATATATATATATATATATATATATATGTATAATTACTTGATGAAATTTAAGTTACAAGAATTATGGTACTGTTTTTTTTTCCACTAAGTAATCTAACCATGAACTTAGACACCATTTAAAGTCACGACAGCTTTTCCCCTAAAATCAAAATTATTATTCGTTTCAATTCTTGCTTTATTCATTCGACGCTACCCTTTCTTGACCCTATACCCCTTCTTGACTCTATACCCCTTCTTGACCCTATACCCCTTCTTGACCCTATACCCCTAATTGACCCTATACCTCTTCTTGACCCTATAATGCATCAAGTATTTTCCCACTAGTAAAAATTTTTTCCCTACATCATGTTCAATAGTTTGTGTTGTAAATATCATATGTAAATTATTTTTTTATCAAGTCTTTATTTTAGATTTTCATCGAACGCAACTAAATCGTCACGGTCGTTCTTCGAGTCATAAATTGCTAACTTTTATTCCAATGTAAGTTTTATCAACAGTCACTGTATCGTGATTATGGTAAAAAAAATCACAACATATGTAGATGTATTTCTGAGTATTTTCGAGCATTGCAGAGTAGGCGTAACCACTACTGATCTCTATTATAACTGGATTGGCTTTCTCTGTACAAGCCTGGTTAGAATCCCTCGGGCCGAGGCATCCATATAAAAAAAAATCGGCATCAACGCTCGCCTTGTGGCAGTAGCACGTGTTAAAACATTTCATTACGAAGTTATTAATTTATTGATTTTGTTCAATGCCCTAACTACTGGCTTTTTTATTCGTTTATGGGAAAAAATCGTGACCTGTCTCCATATTTCGCACAAAACAACACTTTTTCGCGTTGTTTGACTGTTACATCCTCTTTATAGCATGTAGGTATGTTCTCTTGCAAAATACTTTTTTCAGTGGATAGGGAAATAACAAATGTTAGTCATCCCCAAAGCAAATCAGTAATATTAGGTTCCGCTGATATATTATTTTGGTTACCCATTAAAACAATTATCCAAATTCTAATTATAAGATTGAAAAGAAAAAAAATCAGTTTGATGAGTAACTAAAGCACGGTCAACTAACTAAGATTAGGCTACACCATGTGTCAAAGGTAATAAATGAAGAAACTCTCGGCACTAAGGAAATAAAGCATTTATCACGATTGATTGTGTTAATGCATCATTAAGTAGGTGATTGGTATTATTAAAGTGTTATGGATAGCCTACATCACCTTTTTTTTCCAAATACGTATGAGGAATAAATTATTGTTATGCCGGACGTGTTGCTTGGGTTCCGTGTCGCCGTCAGGAGACTCCGTGGGAGGGAGATATGTAAACACTTTGCACAGCTTCTGTAGTTTAATATTCTTCCTTAGTAGTACACTTCACTCCTGACTCTTCACTGGCCACTAGCTTACTATGACTGGGATTGTCTCCTCTCGCCCTCTTCTCCTATATATATCCAGAACAGTACAGTCTAGAACGTTACAGTATATTTTAGATCATACAAGAACATGTAGCAAAAATATGTGCGAGTTGGCAACACTTCCCGCCTGGCGCCTGGCCGCTAGCACCGCGGGGCGCGGGCGGAGCCTTGCTCCACGACCCCCTGCTCTCTCCTCCCGGAGCCTTCTAGAGGTCCATAGACGCCGGGGGAAGCTTCCAGCATAACACTATCCCCCCCTCTTAATAATTGTGATCGTCCCGATCACACACTTAACTATATTCAAACAAGAGAATTAATCAAAAACATAATAATCGTCGTATCGCTGTGGACGCCTGCGTTGTCTCTGTCTTCTGTTTGCTGCCTCCTGCGCGTCTGTCTCCTGGTGCGCATCGTCGTCGTCCGCTTCTTGGGGTGTCCCTGGAACATCCGCCGAAGCCGGGAGGTTATCTCCCTCGGCTGAAAGGTCCAGAAGGCCTATGTCTTCGTCGACCTGCTCTCGGTCCTGGACGTACCTTGCGTTTTCGTTGGCTGCTGGGTGTCTGTAGTTGTTCCAGGTGTAGTTCCCCGGACCGTGGTACCTCCATAGCCGGTTGACGTGGACAACTTTCGGCTTGGTCCTTTCCGTTCTCCGGATTCGGTAACTCACGTCGGAGAGGCGTTCTAGCACAGTGTAAGGGCCTTCCCAGGGGCTCTGTAACTTCGGAAACTGTCCTTTCTTCCTCTGCGGGTTGTGAAGCCAGACTTGGTCTCCTTCCTTGAAGTCAACGTGGCTTGCCCTCATATTGTAGCCGCGCTTCATGGCCTCCCCGGAGAACTTCAAGGCACCTCGGACTTGATGGTGCACCTCTTCCAGCCGTTCCTCTAGTTGACGGGCAAAACTGGAGGCGTCCCTTGGAAGGCTTTCCCCAGGTAGCCTTCCTGTCAGTAGGTCCACCGGCAATCGCAGCTCACGTCCAAACATCAGCTTTGCCGGTGAATACCCCGTAGTCTCGTGGGCGGCAGACCTGTAGGCCATGAGGAGCGCAGGCAGCTTCTGATCCCATGAAGACTGATCATTGTTGCACTGCTTGGCCAACTCCTGACCCAACGTCCAATTAAAGCTCTCCACCATTTCATCTGACTGTGGGTGCAGAGGGGTGGTCCGGGTCTTCTTGATACCCAGAAGCTTGCAGCACTCAACAAGGACTGTTGACTCAAAATTCCTTCCCTGGTCGGAATGAAGCTCGTTAGGCACACCGAAGCGACAGAAGAACTCCTCCACCAATACCTTAGCGATGGTAGTGGCTTCCTGGTCAGGGATGGCGTAGGCTTCCCGGCCACTTGGTGAAGTAATCCATTGTGACGCAGATGTACCTATTTCCGTTCGTCGTCAGAGGCAAGGGTCCTGCTATATCCACTGCCACTCGTTCCATGGGGGCTCCAACCTGGTATAGTTGCAATTGGGCACGGTGACGCTTCTTGGGGCCCTTCTTTGCACAGCACACCTCACACGCGTGACACCATTCTTCCACGTCCTTCCTCATGCCAACCCAGTAGAACCTTTGGCGCAGGCGACTCAGTGTCTTCTTTACCCCAAAGTGTCCGCTGGTGATGCTGTCGTGCATTTCTTTCAAGACGCCTTCCCGGGACTTCATTGGTAGCACCGTGGACCAGTAGTGGTCAAGACCATCATGAGAAACCCAGCGTCGCTGCAACACCCCGTCGTCTATCCGAAGAGTGTCCCACTGAGTCCAATTATTCTTGGTGGTAGGGCTTTCTCTCGAGATTACTTCCCACCCAGGTCGCGTTGACGACTGACTCAGCCACTCCATAATTGGTCTCAGATCTCGGTCCTCCCGCTGCAGTTTTCCCAAGTCTTCCCATGGTACCTCCGCTGTCTGTTCCACTGTAGTGCGGTGGCACATATCATGGACGCTTTCCCTCTGGAGGCAATGTTGACACTCAGGTAGGCAGGGGCGTCGGCTCAAGCTGTCCGCGTTACCGTGTGTTAGCCCAGATCAGTGCACAATAGTGTAGTGATGCTACTTTAGTTTACCTATCCAGCGAGCAAGCTGGCCCTCAGGGTTTTTCAGTGACTTCAACCACCGCAATGCAGCGTGATCCGTGCGGATGGTGAAAGTTGCACCGTACAGGTAAGCATGGAAAAAGTCAAGGCTCTTGACTACTGAAAGGAGTTCTTTCCGGGTCACGCAATAGTTTTTCTCGGCTGGGGTGAGGTTCTTGCTGAACTAGGCCACAATCCGTTCCATGTCGGCACATGCCTGGGACAGCACTCCACCAATCCCCTCATCACTGGCATCACAATCCAGTATAAAAGGCTTAGAGGGGTCTGGGTAGGTGAGTACGGGCGAGCTGACGAGGGCCTCCTTGAGCTTCTCAAAGGCAACCTGAGTTTCCGCTGTCCACTCAAACTTGCGCCCCTTCTTCGTCAGGAGGTGCAGTGGTGCAGCAATCGTAGCGAAGCCTTTCACAAACCTGCGGTAGTACGAGCACAACCCGAGGAAGCTCCACAGCTCCTTCACGTTGGTGGGTGTCGGCCAGTCCCTTACCGCAGCCACCTTCTCAGGATCAGTGCGTAATCCAGCCTCGCTCACGATGTGTCCCAAGTATTGGACCTCCTTTTGGAATAGGCAACATTTCTTCGGGCTGAGTTTAAGGTGTGCAGCTCTAAACCGGGCGAAAACCTCTGATAGCCTTTCCATCTCCTGCTCGAAGGTCTGGCCAAAGACAATCACGTCGTCGAGTTAGATGAGTGCCGTCTTCCAGTGAAGTCCCCCCAGCACCCTCTCCATCAGCCGCTCGAACGTGGCCGGCGCGTTGCACAGGCCAAAGGGCATGACCTTAAACTGCCACAGGCCTTGACCGTAGGAGAAGGCTGTTTTCTCTTTGTCCTGCTCCGCCATTTTGACTTGGTGATACCCAGACTTCATATATAGTGTTGAAAACCACTTGGAGCCCACTAAAGCGTCGAGCGTGTCGTCGATCCGTGGGAGTGGGTATGAATCCTTGATGGTGAGATCGTTGAGGGCTCAGTAGTCCACGCAGCACCTGAGGGAACCGTCCTTTTCCTTGACGAGCACTACAGCAGATGCCCACGGGCTGCTGGACCGCTCGATTAACCCCTGTTGCCGGAGATCATCCATCACCTCATCCATCTCCTTGCGACGGGCTGGTGCCATCCTTCGAGGAGCTTGCTTCACTGGGCGGTCGCTACCTGTGTCAATGTGGTGCTCTACCAGGTCCGTATACCCCAAGTCCAGGTCTCCTGTGGAAAATACATCTGCATTCCTCACGAGAAGCTCCCTGAGCTGTTCCACTTGGGGCTCCTCTAGACACTTGGAGCTCCTGTCAAACAGGTCGCGCAGGTAGTCGGGCAGCTCCTCCTGGGCCTTTGTCAGGGTTCTCCTGCGGACACAGGTTCTCGGTTTCTGGTCGATCTCTTGGCACAACCCCACCATGGTCCCTTGTTTTATTTTCTTTGGGCTGAAGGAGACATTGGCCACGACGACAGGCACTTCCGCTGCAGTAGGGTCTGCCAAAGTACTGCCTACAAACACCCCGTTTTCTACCGGGCATCGACTTCCACTCTCAACCACACACAGACTAGCCCGGGGGACACCCGTAATTTGACAGGGTAACAGCATCTCTGACCTCGGATGAATAATGGTGGTGCGCTTGACCGTCACTGGCAGGCCCTCCTTGTGCACGATCGTCAGTGGCACCCTCCTTCCTCCTACAGTCAGCTGCTTAGTGCGAAAGTCCAGCTCGCACCTGTGGGAGACAAGATAATCCATACCTAGGATGCAGGGGTCGTCCATTTCAGCAACGTACACAGAGAGGGACTCTTCCTTTCCTCCGAGCTCAAACTTCACGTCCACTGGGCCTCTGAGCTGTGCATAGTGTCCAGTGACTCCGCACAGTCGATGCGACGTCTTAGGAAGCCGACGATGACTCACCACGTCAGGCCGCACCAATATGCGTTCCGAGCCTGTGTCGACGACCACAGGCCACAACACTCCGTCAACCTTGCCCTCCACGTGGCAGCTCGTCATGGTGCTTCTCCTGCACATTGATATCTTCGGGACATGTACAGGACAGACTGGTCGTTGCCCCCGTGAACCAGTTCTCCTTAGTTTCCCGAGTGGTGGTCCCTCGATCGCCGGGGGCACATTTTTCCAACACTCATTCTTCAAGTGCCCCTTTTCTCCACAGGTCCAGCACTTGGGTCCTTCTCTGGGCTTCTTCCTAGCGCCAACTTCACATTCCTTTTTCCTCTTATAGCATTCGTTCTTCTTGTGTCCAACCTTCTCGCAGTACCAGCACGTTCCTTGGAACCTGTCCGCGTCGCTGACAGCGCCCTTTCGTGCCCTAAAGCCAGAAGTAGAGTCGTTCCTGAAGCTTGACAAGCTAGACCTAGCAAAGGACTCAAACTCCATGGCACGTGCCAGAGCTTCCTGCATTGATGTTGGCTTAGCTGGTTCATTTGTATCTTTAGCTGAGGGCTATCCAGGGCATGGATGAATTGATCACGCAGCAAAACCGTCAGCAGGTCAGGGGTGGCACCTGGGTATGCCTTGTGCGTCATGCTCTCAAGGTCCTGAGCGAGTTCCTGAAGAGACTCGCCGCGCCTCCTATTGCGGGTTCTGAACCTAACCCTGAAGAGCTCGTTCTGGTGCTTGGTCCCATATCGTTGCTCCAGTGCCTGTGCCAGCCCGCTGTAGCTGCCCTTTGTCGCATTGTCGAGTTGAGCAAGGACATCTAGCGCCGCCCCTTTCAGGCTAGTGGCCAGCTGAACCGCGCACTCTTGGTCATCCCATCCATTCCGAGCTGCCAACAGCTCAAACTGAGCGCGGTAAGCCTCCCAGGAGACCTTGCCATCAAACTCCTGAGGAATCTTTCTAACGGGCGACCCCAGCAGACTCATGGGGCTGGCGGAGCTTCTCGCGGGGTTAAACTCAGGCGTAACAGGGCTCAAGCTACCCCGGACTTGCGTAGGAGAAGCATCTTGGGTAAAACTAGCCCCTGCATGCACTGGCTGTCCGTTTCCAGCCAAGCAGTCATCAAGGGCCTTCACTCTGTCACTTACTTCTAATATTTATTTGTGTGTCGTCTCCCGTACTACCTCCATCTCTTGTTGGAGATTTGTGTGTTCTTTCTCCACTTCTATCAGGCGTTGTCCCAAGTTCGTGGTCACATCAGTCATTTCTCTTCGCACTGACTCACTTCCATCTGACTGTACTTCCATTCTAGCTGTTCTTTGAGTTCTTGGAGTGTTCCTTCTTGTTGTTGCTGTGCTCTTTCTTGTTGTTGCTGTGCTCTCTCTTGTTGTTCTTTGAGTTCTTGGAGTGTTCTTTCTTGTTTCCCCCCCTGTAGTCTCAAGGCTTCCAATAGTTCAGTCAACATGTCGTCCCTCTGAGCAGCTTGGGAACGAGTCTCCTTGGCGAAAAAACAAATGGCTACACTCCTGACACCAATGTTATGCCGGACGTATTACTTGGGTTTCATGTCGCCGTCACAAGACTCCGTGGGAGGGAGATATGTAAACACTTTGCACAGCTTCTGTAGTTTAATATTCTTCCTTAGTAGTACACTTCACCCTTGACTCTTCACTGGCCACTAGCTTACTTTGACTGGGACTGTCTCCTCTCGCCCTCTTCTCCTATAAATATCCAGAACAGTACAGTCTAGAATGTTACAGTATATTTTAGATCATACACGAACATGTAGCCAAAATATGTGCGAGTTGGCAACACTTCCCGCCTGGCGCCTGGCCGCTAGCCCCGCGGGGCGCGGGCGGGGCCTTGCTCCCCGCCCCCCTGCTCGCTCCTCCCGGAGCCTTCTAGAGGCCCATAGACGCCGGGGGAAGCTTCCATCATAACATTATGGAATTACTATGGTCCTCTTAATGCTGAGCCTAATACATTAATACAATCACCGTGGCTGGCAGTTACCAGACAGAATAAAAACTACAACACCCTTATGAGAACTGCAGTTGAGACTGAGTTGAATGAAACCATCACAGTGTTGGCCACGTTGAGGTTTTTGTGTAAATGACAAATATAATGCAGTCAAATTAAATGTTATAGTTCACAAGAAAAGCAAAAATAATGTCACTTCGTATATTAGTTAGTTAGTTAGTTAAACGTGCTTTATTTTGTTTTTTTTTAGTTACTCATCAAACTGATTCGTTTGCTGTTTTTAATCTTACATTTAGAATATGGAGAATTGTTTTAATGGGTAGCCAAAATAAATATGTCAATCGAGCCTGATTTTACTGATTTATTTTGGTGATTACAACCAATGCTTTTTTGCCATAAACGAAGAAAGAGCTAGTACTTAGGGTATTGAAAAATTCAATAAATTAATAACTTAGTAATGAAATGTTTTACTACGTGCTATTGCCACTCAGCGAGCGTTGATGCACATTTTTTTTTATATATTTGCTTCGGCCCGAGGGAATCTTAAGATGGCGGCTGCGGGCTTCAGGGTTTGCACGGAGTCAACCAATCCAGTTATATTAGAGATCAGTGGTAACCACCGAAGCTATATATGGGTTATATTGTGAAGTCTAGGTTACACTTTTGCTTATTTTGATAATTATATTTGACTATCGAGTTGTATCGAAAATATAATAATCAGGAGAATTTATGGATTCGATGCATACTTGTTTTTAATTTTTAGGTTCAAATTTTAATAGGGTGTGTTATTTTAGGCGTACAGAGATGGTCACTGTCGACGGGGTAGTGGTGGTACTGGGTCTCAGTGGAGTCCAGCTGGAGGTAGAAAGCAGACGTGTTAAAAGTATGTCCGGAGTTTGTATTTTGTGCTAAAAAAAAAATGGTCGATTATTCATGTAACAGCTTGGGTTTGGTTCAGGAACAGAGTTGATTTGTTATGTGTAATTGTGCTTATTCCATTGATGAGTGAGCGGTGCATTTGAAACTTATGGTGAAGTCCCGGTAGAAAGTTTTGCATAATTTTTATACCTGTCCTGAAAAGACTTTTATGATCGCCTGTGAAGTTAGAAGGATTATAATGTTACATTTCAGCAGTTTTATCGATTGATTACTGCCCTGTCTCCATTCATTTCTCTCTCTCTGGGAGACCATGTTTATTGATGTTATTTGGGTCTGTGTTGGAAGGCAATGCAGCCATGTCGTGAGTTTGAATTTAGTTTTAAGCTTATTGAAATATGTCCAAGTACATATTTGACTCACACGCTAATCCTGTATATTCCTTATTGGCTATTGCATTATGTAATTTCATATTCACTTATTATGTGTTTTTTTTTTAGTTCTTAGTTCTAGATGTGGTTTCCTGGTTTGGTTATTTCAATTTAAATCTATTTGGTGGCAAATTTGACGGAATTATGTTTTACAGGTTGAATCAGTAAACGGATCCAACACCGCATAATTAGTTTCTTCAATTAAGCCTGAGTATCACTACGTCATATAAATTTACTAAATGATAATGGTATATTTCATCAACTACCTGATACAGACTAATATGAAAATATGTATTTGATAATGTATAACGAGCCCAAATTTAGGAGACAAAATATCAGTAACTCTAAAACCTGTTCCCTGGAGGACGTGGGTCCGGGTCCCACTCGACGGCACAAGCTGGGAGTTTTCATTCACTACCGAATGGCCTACGACTACTCATATATTGTCCCAAACTCTAGATTATCTTTCAAAGGAGAGGATCAAAGATGAGCTTCGGGGGACAGCATGAGGCAGCAGGTGAGATGGCCCCACTATAAACCACTTGCCTGTGCCATAACAGGCTGGGAATGACCATCAAAACTAACCAAGAAATCCTACCGGCACCGCAGGCTGGAATGTAAAAAAAAAAAAATAGTTGTGGTATATTAGTTATGATTTATTTCTCCGGATGATTGATGATGACTATTGTGCACTGTAAAAATGAATTGTTTTTGTATAAACGGATAAAATGCGTTTTTTTGTTACACTTTAAAAACACATTTTTTGGTGTTTTACGTTTTGTTGGAAACATGTGATATTTCAGTGTTAACATATGTGTTAAGATAAACAAACGTTAACTGGAAAACAATTTTGTGTTTTATTTTCATGTAGGCGTTTAACAATATTTTACGTTTTTTACTAAACACTAGTGTTAAAGATGTGTTTAAAAAAACAAGGTGTTTACTGGAAAACTTCATTCCGTTTTATTGTTAATAATGCGTTTAACAAAACATTACATTTTTAATTAAACACTAGTGTTATAGAGGTGTTTAAAAAAACAAGGTGTTTACTGGAAAACTTCATTCCGTTTTATTGTTAATAATGTGTTTAACAAAACATGACATTTTTAATGAAACAATAGTGTGCTCATGATGTGTTTTTATAAAAACTGATCCAGCCGTTTTAGTGCCTGTTACACTTTAAAAACGGATCTAGCCGTTTATAACTGAAAAATTCGTTTTTCTTCAAACACTTTTTTAAAAGTGGTTTAAAGAACACACACACACACACACACACACACACACATATATATATATATATATATATATATATATATATATATATATATATATATATATATATATATATATATATATATATATATATATATATATAAAGGCAAGGCAATACACAGCTTATATATATATATATATATATATATATATATATATATATATATATATATATATATATATATATATATATATAATAATAACCCCTTGGTGTACCCTTTCTAGCTACACCTCTTTGGTGTAAGCGGCTTTGGTATATAGATAGATAAATAGATAGATCCTCCATAGTGAAAAATACCAAACATAAAATCCTTAGATAACATAAGAAACATTTTAGTGACATCATCTTCTTTCATATGGAAAAATAAAAACATAAAATTCTCTGATAACATGATAAACATTTTAGTAGCATCATCCTCTTTCATAGTGGAAAGTACAAAACAAAATCCTTACATAACATTTTAGTAACATCATCTTCTTCCATAGTGAAAAATACAAAACAGAATTTTTTTAGATAACATGAGAAACATTTTAATAACATCATCTTCTTTTATATAGAGAAAAATGCATGTACACCTTATAACATTTAAATTTAAAAAAATTGACTTTCAAATTTAAAAAAATTGACTTTCAAATTAAAAAAAGCTGACTTTCAAATTAAAAAAAGCTGACTTTCATATTAAAGAGTTGATTTTCAAATTAAAAAAGCTGACTTTCAAATTAAAGAGTTGATTTTCAAATTAAAAAACTGACTTTCAAATTTAAAAAATTGACATTCAGATTAAAAAAAACTGACTTTCAAATTAAAAAAACTGACTTTCAAATTTAAAAAGTTGACTTTCAAATTTAAAAAGTTGAACTTCATATTAAAAAAGTTGACTTTCAAATTAAAAAACCTGAACTTCAAATTAAAAAATCTGAACTTTAAATTAAAAAAGTTGACTTTCAAATTGGAAAAAAAAAATCTTCTATTTCCACCATCCCTGATTTCCAACACCACCCATTTTCACCACCACCCATTTCCACTACCACCACCCATTTCCACTACCACTACTCATTTCCATTCCCCCATTTTCACTAATCCAACTCCACCATCACCCATTTCCTCTACTACCCATTTCTACTCAACCATTACCACAACCATCACTATCACCACAACTATTGGTTGTGGTGTGGTGTGGTTGTGGTGATGGTTGTCGTGATGGTGGTTGTGAGGATAGTGGTGGTTGTGGTGGTGATAGTGGTGGTTGTGGGGGTAGTGGTGATAGTGGTGGTTGTGGTAATGGTTGAGTAGAAATGGGTGATGGTGAAAATGGGTAGTGGAGGAAATGGGTGAGTGGAAATGGGTGATGGTGGAGTTGGATTAGTGAAAATGAGTGAATGGCAATGGGAGAATGGAAATGAGTAGTGGTAGTGGAAATGGGTGATGGTAGTGGAAATGGGTGATGGTGAAAATGGGTGGTGTTGGAAATCAGTGATGGTGGAAATAGACGAAAATAATTTTTTTTCTAATTTGAAAGTCAGCTTTTTTACTTTGAAGTTCAACTTTTTTCATTTGAAAGTAAACTTTTATAATTTGAAAGTCAACTTTTATAATTTGAAAGTCAGTTTTGTTTTTAATTTGAGTCAGTTTTTTTAATTCGAAAGTCAACTTTTTTTAATTTGAAAGTCAGCTTTTTCAATCTGAAAGTCAGTTTTTTTTAAATTGGAAGTTCAATTTTTTTTAATTTAAGGTTAAAAGGTGTAGAACATGAAAATCTAGGGAACCTAAAATCCTTATCCAATGAAACTCTGACATTGTGCAATGAAGTGCTTGTAGTCAGATGACTTTTCAAGATGATACTGGTCATGCATAACACATTGCTGTAGGAACCCCAAGAGCTGAGAGTAAATACGGGGATATGAGAAATCAAAGCAATAATAACAAGCCAATAATGTTATAAAGATTTCTCCAGCACTTTTGAGATTCTTGCAAGCAATCTTACAATTATCTCCCACAATATATCCATCCACATATTTACTTCCATCAAGAAACATCACAATGTGAGGAGGAGATAATTCAGAGGAGGTGCACACTGCACAAGTCATTCTTGTCAGCATCAGAGATGTTAAAATCCGCAACCGTAAAGCAGGATTTTGATTTAATGCCTTTACCCTTCTTAAAGGCAACAGATTTTTCAATGAATCTGATGATGTCCACGGTATGCTGATCATTCTGAAAAAGTGATCATAACTATTGATTTTCACTTTGCCCACAGAGAGAGAGAGAGAGAGAGAGAGAGAGAGAGAGAGAGAGAGAGAGAGAGAGAGAGAGAGAGTGTGTGTGTGTGTGTGTGTGTGTGTGTGTGTGTGTGTGTGTGTGTGTGTGTGTGTGTGTGTGTCAGGCTTGGGTTCAAGTACATTTTTTTGTACTTGAGTCCAAGTACGATTACTTGATGATGCCACGAGTACAAGTACAAGTACTCAGTTTTACAGCTGTACTCGAGTACAAGTACAAGTACTTTTGTACTGTACTCGAATCCAAAAACAAGTACTGTTTCTACTGATATAACCTTCATATCTTTGTCATCAGAAGACTGTATACCTATGTATCTACTTTATAATATAATTAATTTTAATGAGACACATCAAAGTTAAGTTGTGGTGCAGAATGGTTAATGAAACTCGTAACAATCTTAGTTAATGCAATATTGAACTAGTTTTGTTTGTTGACGAAAGTACTCGAAAAATTCTCGAGTACTTGGACTCTGGAGCTCAAGTACACGTACAAGTACAAGTACAGAGGAATTTTTAAGCCCGAGTACGAGTACAAGTACGAGTACATTAAATTGTGTACTTAAGTACGAGTACATGTACTTGGACCCAAGCCTGGTGTGTGTGTGTGTGTGTGTGTGTGTGTGTGTGTGTGTGTGTGTGTGTGTGTGTTTACGCGCCAGCTCCCCAACGGAAAACAAGTCCAAAAGAAGGTCCTTTTTATTGAAACAGGTGTCTTGATACTTCCCTCTTGAAAAAGTTCAGGTCGTAGGAAGGAGGAAATACAGAAAGAAGGAGAGAGTTCCAGAGTTTACCAGTGGAAACAATGAAGTATTGAAGATATTGGTTAACTCTTGCATAAGGGATTTGGACAGAATAGGAGTGAGAGTGAATAGAAAGTCTTGTGCAGCAAGGCCGCAGGAGAGGGGAAGGCATGCAGTTAGCAAGTTCAGAAGAGCAGTTGGCATGAAAAAAGCAGTAAAGATAAAGTATATATATATATATATATATATATATATATATATATATATATATATATATATATATATATATATATATATATATATATATATATATATATATATATATATATATATATATAAACAACTGCGCCTTTCGTCTCATTTAAGGTTTGCAATACCTACCCCAAGTTACATATATATATATATATATATATATATATATATATATATATATATATATATATATATATATATATATATATATATATATATATATATATATATATATAGTGTGTGTGTGTGTGTGTGTGTGTGTGTGTGTGTGTTAAGAAACTTTAAAAAAAATTCTCGTAAATGTATTCTTATATAGAAGACATGCCAGATGGGGCAAGTGTATAGTCACGCACCCAATAAACTGACACATTTACAAGAAAATAAATACTTACATCATTGTTACATGCACTAGAAGGTACTTGATCGCTCAGGGCCTCAACAATTTTCTCCAATCTGTCCTTCCATGTTGATACTTCACATAGCAACATGCGTTCCACTTCACGCAGTACCTAGAAAGAATATCCAAAAGATTGTCTTTTACAAAAAAGGAAAATCAAACACTATTGTTCGAAATTATGGATTAGAAATAAGTAAATAAAATCATCAACAACAGAATTTGAAGGAATGGTTATCAAATGAAATGAAATTAATAGTTGCATGCAAAAACAACAAGGATTAACATAATTTCTTTACTTACATAGCTTGACTCTTGAAAACATGGGAATTTCTCCAGTATTGGTGCCAATTTCCCATTTGGTAGATATGGCAACCATTGTCTTCTGTTGCAGTAGGATTCCCTGAGCAGCATATCTACATGTGAGCTACTGCATGCTGAAGTATTCCAAACCTTCTGGATTTCAAGAACATGCTTTTCAAACTCTTCTTCTGGAAGAGCATTACTGGCGTCTGTAACTATGTGCTTTCCCACAGTGAACCTTTTAGGGGGCAGCTGTTGTTCTTGTGGAGTTACAGGAAGGCTTTTTCTTTTACGTCTAAAACGCTCTGTGCGTATACTTTGACTGAGTGCTTTCGCATACTGGCTCTGAAATGAATGTGGAAATATCAAATATTTGAATTAACAAATAACTTCAACTACTCAGCATGTGTGCCTTGTCGAGGTGGCTATTCTGCCACTTTAGGAAGGGATTCACTAATTTATCCTCACTTTTTTTAATTATTGCTATTTTCTAGCCACAAAAGTGTATATGGGCTAAAAAAATTATTTGAATTTGTTGGAATTAAATATCGTTATTAAACTAAACAATGTATATACAGCATAAGAATTCATTGAAGGTGGACATTTATGAAGAAAGTGTGTATTGTAGATAAAAAAGAAAAAAAAAATCTTACCCATTTATGTTTCCCTTCCCTCTCGATACTAGGGTAAGCAGCTAACATCTCTCCAATAATCTTGTATGCCCCATAAGGGTTTTCATCAAGCAGAGGGCAATACTTCATGTAGTAGTTCTTGGATTCTTCTATCAGCTGCAACCAGACCCGTCTTGATTTATCTCCCTGTTGTAAGTCATCTCGGGTTGCCCGTGAGAGTTCTGGCAGAGGCAATGCTGCAATAAAGTAAGCATAAAAAGTGGCTAGCGCTTTCCTCTAAGTAAATGTAAACTTTATTGATGGAAGTATGTTCCTATAATAGCCTCAACTTTAACAAGAGACAATATTCTAAATATTACTAAAACAAGCTCTGTGGTCATCTATTTCAGTGAGGAACACATCTTTCTTTACAATGGGAAAAAGTTATGACATACTTACATAATGTATTAGATGATTTGTGACTGGCATATGCCTCTGTCCCACTTGAACTTGTGCTTGCCACTTCGTTGTCACTTGCACTCCTGCTGGGTTGAAGTACATCGCCTGTAGTACATGCTACCAAACTTCGAGCAGAGTCAGGTATTTGCTGAGCTACAGATGGTGTATAAGTTTGTCCATCAGCCAACAATAATAAGACTTCATCAGCAATTTCTTCCAACACCTCATCGTCGTCCACTTCTGTACCACATTTCTCTAGAACTAACTTCGTAGGTCCTACCAACTCCAAACAGAGTTTTTGTGTTGCTGTTGAAAGAAAAACTGTTGAAAAGTATTTAAACACAAAATGGGCAGAGCAGTTGCATATATGTGTGTCCATCACTACGTTTCTAAAATACACAGAAAAACCCACTAAATAATACAAAAATAGGGAACCTTGATATACAGTAATAATTGGTGACAAAGACTATCTGATGATATAAAAGTTTTGATAAAAGGACATCTGAAAGCCAATCTGTTATTGAATAGTGTCAAGGAAGTATCTGGAAAGAAATAAAGAAAAATAAACATTGCAGATTACATGCACATGCATACATTTTCTTACCTTTTTTCTTTAGTTCTTCAATTTCTGCTACTGACACAACCGATTTCCTTATGATGCGATCACCACACCAAATACGGAAAACTGGCATTCTGGAGCATTTTTAGGAATATAGTTGACACAGTTGTAAATCAGTTTTGATTTTACACACACACATACATATATATATATATATATATATATATATATATATATATATATATATATATATATATATATATATATATATATATATATATATATATATATATATATATATATATATATATATATATATATATATATATATATATATATATATATATATATATATATATATATATATATATATATATATATATATATACACAATGGAACACACAAATGCATCACAGATACTGACTGATACAAAGCATTTAATAATTGCGATAGGTGTAGGTTAAATTGCCCTTCCATGTTTTTTCTTTCTTTTTTTTTTTTTTACTTCTTTCCATTGGTGTTACAATCCATCCATCTATATACCTAGGCTGTTTACCCCGAAAGGGTACACCCCAGAAAAGGCGCAATCTAGTGGTTTTAAGGGTGTCTATACACTCCTCTCTCTGTGTGTGGTGTGCCCACTGTTTCTGGGAGACCATAGTGTAGGGCATCCTATCCCCCTCACACTTATTTATTTACTAGCTGAGGTACCCGGCTTTGACCGGGTTGTTTTCTTTCTCTCTCTCTCTCTTTTTGTTTGTCTGTGTGTCTGTGTGTCTGTTTCTCTCTCTCTCTCTCTCTCTCTCTCTCTCTCTCTCTCTCTCTCTCTCTCTCTCTCTCTCTCGCTGTGGTGTGTGTGTGTGTGGGTGTGTGTGTGTCTCTCTCTGGTTGTGTTGAGAGAGAGAGAGAGAGAGAGAGAGAGAGAGAGAGAGAGAGAGAGAGAGAACCGTTACATCACTTTTGTTATTTTTGGCCACGCTCATGGTACCGGTAAGATCCTTTGGATGACAGAGATTTAACAGTTCCCGTGTTGCACTTTTTCTAATAACCATTCTGTCTCGAGAAAATAGCTCTATAACTTCGCTATCAATAAAAAAAAGAATATGTGACGGAAATTGCGTTTTTTCGCTTTTTATAAGTTAACGGTTACCTAAGCGGTAACAAAAATACTGAATAGTGCATTTTGTGTCACAGATACAGAATTTTCTATGGATAGCAAAGTTGTACAGACATTATTTGTAGAAAGAATGATTATAAGGGAAGGTGCATTAGTGGAACCGTTAAGTCGCTATGAGGCAAAGAAATTCAGCCGTAACATGAAAGTGTCCAAAATAACATAAAAGTGCCAAAAAACACCATTTCTGTCACAGATACAGAAATTTTCATAGAGATCAAAGTTGTAGATCTTGTTCTTCCGCAAAGGAAGTATGCCCTCAAACATGGGATCAGACTAACCATTAAGTCGCTATGAGGGAAAGTATGTTTTCATTAAAGTTTCACCTCACATGGCGCGTCCTGTAACGTGGCTACCGAAGGGGGTACCCAAATTTAGACCCCCCGAAGACAATCTAGAGGTGTCCATGTATCTTCATGCCAAGTTTGGTTGATCTGGCTCTAACTATGTGGCTGTGTTGACGAGACAACACACACACACACACACACACACACACACACACACACATACAGACAGTGAATTTTATAGATACATACATCCTTCTCCTACAATTCATCTTAAGGCCGTATCACACAGGCACATTTTCCTGCTACATCGTGTTGTGCGACAACATTTACGACGACCTGCCGTCCTTGGAAATTGTCAAAGACAATTGTTTAATTGTTGTAGTCGAAGAAAAATAAACGACAGTGATAATTTCTGAGGACGGCAGGTCGTCGGAAATGACGTTGCTCAACACGATGTCGCAGGAAAATGTGCCAATGTGATACAACCTTAAATATGTAGACACAACCTATAAAGCAGCAGGTAGTTTTATATCAGTTTTCCTTCTCCTATGATGCAGTGTAGCATCATGCTCATGAGTGCTACCATAGGTCTATATAAATTCAACAAAGTGACAATATCGGTTGGTAACATACATTTCATTGTTGACATGGTATACACTCAAAGGCCATTTGTTTTCAATATCAATAAAACTCTCTACTACTTTATTTCCAGTAGCTTTCAAAACATATGCATTATAATGGCCATCAAATCCTGAAGTAATCAAGTTTTCCAATATGAAAACTTCATGCTGTCATGTATGAAGTTTTGAAGCACAAGACCAAAAGTTGGAACACCTTCTACATGATTAAGCTGCAAAATAATTCCAGGTTTATAGGTGTGCCCATGAATGCAAACTTCAGGTGATATGTAACCTGTTAGTGGGTATGCAGTATTCAAATGGTGCTTTGTGAATAAATTCAGACACTGTTCTTTCAATCCTGGAAGGTCCTTCTCAATATATATTTTGCTAACATTTATAACTAAATCACCTGAATAAAGGAAATTTCCTGCATGATCCAAAAGCATCGGACTAGAGCCTAACATTCTGTAGCACATGTACTTCTGATGAAAATCAGCCATTGATTTTGGTAAATTCTTAAAATTATGCCACTTTTTTTGTTTGAAAATCCATGTTTTCCTTCAAAGCGCAGGCACCACTGATTACGACCTGGACCAAATTGCTTAATCTGATTTGCCAAATGCAAACAGTAATGAAACTTTGGTGTGATGGATTCTGTAGGATAAAGTTCTTGAAATTTATAGTGATGGCTGCTAACAAGCTGGTCTAGTTGGCCCACAGTATCAAGATCTGCATTTGGGGAAGTGGCCAGTATTGTTATTTGAATAATTCGTAAAAAATTCTTCCATTGCTCATCGTCTTCCCTCACCTTCTCACCAATTAAGAATGGCATAATATAGCACATAGTCATCATTGAAGCTGAGGTTTGCTTCAGCTTTTTGTCTAGAATGTTCTTTCGTTCTATGTGTTCAGGCTTGTTGAATTTATCCAAATAACTATAAGGGAAGCTGTCTATTTGATTATTCAAGTAATCAAGTGTGAAATATTTTTTTACAAAAATGAATTCACGTAGCATTATTGCTGCTTCATAGGGAACAATTCCTTCAGTTAAAATATGCATTGGATCATGAACAAGGCATTTGTTCAAGGGAAATTCATTTATCCTGCACAACACACTTTTTGATTTAATACCCCAGATTTTACTCCAGTATTCTTTAGACTTTTTACTTACCAACTCAAGATTCTCAAGTCTTTCATTGTGTTTTACCAGGGTTCGTTCTCTCGATTCAAGAGAGAATTGTTTCCTTGCCTCACTCTGTGTTACTTCACAAGTTCTGCATGGTTTAACTGCAAAGCCTACTCCTTCTTTAAAGCCTCCTATCCACTGAGCTGCAAGGGTGTCACATGGCGCCATTACTAAGGCTCCATACATGAGACGTTCTGATGTGCCTACCTTGAATTTGATTCCTGTGCTTTGCAATTCATTCAGTGTGGTAACAAAATTTTCCAATAACTTGTCAACTCCATGTTTTTTAAGGTCCCTACTTCTAGCTATAGCAACTAGCTGGATGGTTGCCAACTTGGAACGAAACTGCGGTGGAATATTCACAAGAGAAAAATAAAACATTGCCAGTTTATTTTTTTAACATGACTCCCGAGTGGATTAGCAACTTCCATGTCATCGTGATTCAGAATTATGGCAAGAGCATTTGGGTCCTTTATAAACAATGGATGTGTACGCATGTACGCTCCATCACACACATCTTTCATCATGCTGGATTCCGAGTAATGTGGAGTCGAAACTGCTGCATTTATTTCAGGGAGATTAATTAAAGCCTGCAGAGTTTCCTGCAACGGAATACAATATCCATATCTCTTCACTTCTCTCAACTGTCCTTTAACAGCTTTAAACTCTGTTCCTAGGAGAACTTCCTGTGGTTGTACGAGGCTACAATAATTGGTGTAGTACTTTTTTCTGTTGTATTCATTCTCAACATTACTAAGTTTAACATCTTTAATAAATCCGTTTACGAAGTTCAAGTCTTCAGATGACAGTTTTGGTTGTAAATGAGTCTTAACACTGTTAACTACTTCTGAAATGTGATGTGAAATCAATTGGGATGTATGCTCTATTATAGTATCAATGGACACCTGTGGAATTTTGTGCTGTGTCTCTAGTTTGAGAGCAAATTCTGCATTTTCATTTCTGTTACATTGAAACTACTTGCATCTTTGTCTACTAAAGTCTCGATCATTGGATCATTAAAAGAAAAGTCTGCAGCTGCAGCTAGCGTGTTATCTGCATCCAAGTTTGTATTTCTTTCAGTGTGATACCTGGATGCATGCATTTTAAAGGCATTCCAGCTTTTCGTTGAATATGCACAAGGTTCATAGCAACATGAAATTAAAAATCCGGCTGTTTCTGTGCATTCGCAATACATGAGATTTAAATCTCCTGAACTCATAACTCTCAAAGGAACACATTGAACATACATGAAGAACAGTACCACTCATTTTGTTAGTATGGTACTCATATACTTTCCTACAGTTCTAGAGTAAGGATTTATGATGCATTAATGTGAACTGACAGTGTATATATATATATATATATATATATATATATATATATATATATATATATATATATATATATATATATATATATATATATATATATATATATATATATATATATATATATATATATATATATATATATATATATATATATATATATATATATATATATATATATATATATATATAATGTGCAAACAAGCACTGTTTACAACCGTACCTGAAGTAAACTCCCAAAATTGCCCAGTGTGTCGCCCGTTTGCAATACGTGATCCTTGGAATTTCCTTCTCTCTGAGCTTGGTGGTAGAATATCTGCAAGCGTGGAGTACATTGGTGAAATTGTAAGTACGTTAGCATGCTACAAAATGTGCAAAAAAATGGATGGGTTCTGATATTAGTCATATCCTAGTAAAGGTAAATGTAAAGTTGGGGGCATACGCTGTTGCAGTGCGTAGCCGCGGGCGCTCATCTCCCGTCTAATTGGCCTTTGAGCCTGTGGTGGATTGAATCCAACACCTCGGAACACAGGGCTACTGTGACATCCGGGCTACCACAGCTTACCTTCCCAGGAAACGGTGTCACAACTACTGAATTACACCTGGTACCCATTACTGTTGGGTGGACAGAGGCTTAGGGTGTGGGGAAAAATTGCCCAGTTATTTTTTCCATCCCGCCGCGGGAATCGAACCCGGGACCTCCTGAGTGTGAGTCATGCCCGTATACTAAGACAAATGTGTAGAGGAAAGTGCATTACACTTCAAAACCTGATTCTTACTGTATTCTTGAACAAAAAGTTTATTCCATATTTGTGTGTGCTGCTCACCATTATCAGCTTCCCATCATCCCATCATAAGATTTCTATTTCCCCATCATAAGCTTATTTTTTGTTTAAGTAGCTATACAGTTTTGAAATGTAATGCACTTTACACATTTGTCTAAGCATACGGGCATCAGTCGCGCTAACCACTAGTAGTCACCAACAAATGTTCTCCCCACCCTATATGGTCAAGTCAAGTATTCCCTCCTCATAGCCATTCCCTAGGACACAGTGGCCCCACCCAGGGGGATAAGGGAAATTTCCTGGGAGAAGGGAGGGATTAACGAAGACCGCACGTGTGTGTGTGTGTGCTCTCTCTCTCTCTCTCTCTCTCTCTCTCTCTCTCTCTCTCTCTCACAGCGTGCAATATCCAGAGAGAGAGAGAGAGAGAGAGAGAGAGAGAGAGAGAGAGAGAGAGAGAGAGAGAGAGAGAGAGAGAGAGAGAGAGTAGAGGCAGGTGAGGCCAGGTCACTTGTCCTTCCTTGCCGTTAAATCTCTTAATGAGCTGGAATCAGTGTTGCCACTCCCTAAACATAAAAAACCTAGATGGGTTGCCTAAAACATCAAGAATTCGTAAAAAAACTAGATTATTAAACATCATTGCATTTAATAATTTTGCATGTTTTATGGAATTTTGTGACTCAACAAGCGTGACTTACTGCAGTTTTAATTGTTGTGTCACACACACAACCGCACTGAATATATCTGAAGGATCAGCTTTAACTCATGCTTTCAATTTTCTTCTAGCCACTCCTGTTTGAATGCTTGCTTATACCACATTTTTGCTTTTACGTGGTGGTGAATGGTATGTACTACTGCAACCAGGTTGATCCTCGTCACCACTCATGGTGAAACATGAAAGAGCTCCGTAAGTACTAACACCAGCAGAGAGGAAGCAACTGAGGTCTGAGAATCGGGGATACGTATTACGTACGAGTCGTACTTGTACGTGACACGTTTTAGACGCGTTCGCTGCTCCCTCGTCTGCCGTACGGTAAGGCAGGGAGCAGCGGATGCATTTAAAACGTGTCACTCTGTTCGTCACTGTACCAATATTTCAAAATATTACTTAACAGAAAAAAACCTAGATTTATGGACTTTACCAAAAACACCCAGAAACCTAGATCACTGCAAAAGACCTAGATCTATGTGAAAAAACATAGTTGTTGCAACACTGGCTGGAATGTCAGATTCTCTCTCTCTCTCTCTCTCTCTCTCTCTCTCTCTCTCTCTCTCTCTCTCTCTCTCTGCCTAAATTCTATATCCTATAACATGTTTTTTTTTAAAGAGAGAGAGAGAGAGAGAGAGAGAGAGAGAGAGAGAGAGAGAGAGAGAGAGAGAGAGAGAGAGAAGGGGGTTGAGAAGCATATTCGCTGTATTCTCTTTACATTAATAATAATAATAATAATAATAAGAAGAAGAATATCATTACCATCATTATTATTTCTAGTATTATTATTACTATTATTTTTGTTATTATTATTATTTTTATTACAATTATCATTAATATTATCATTATTATTATTATTAATTATAATAATGATAATAATAGTATATAATAGTAGTAGTAGTAATAATATTAATAATAATAATAATAATAATAATAATAATAATAATGGTAATCGTAACAATAATGTTAACAACACTAATAATGACAAGTATAATCATAATATTCATTATCGTCATTATGATTCTGTATTCTTATTCACCTTCTACACACACACACACACACACACACACACACACACACACACACACCTGTCTTCTTTAATCCTATTCAGTCCCGTGTCCCAAGAGATGCATTAACCTTATTCCCCTGGGTGAAGAGCGAGGGAATGTGTTCGGAAGCAAGCCTATGAGGCAGAGGGACTTGACTTTCCCTATATAGGGTGGGGAAAACTTTTGCAAGTGTACATATTATTCTACGGACCAATATGTACCTAATTACAAAACTCTAGGATTATACATTATTTGTCAAAATAACTAAATAGATAAATGAAAAAAAATAAAAGCGTACCTATATGAAGGAGAAAACTTTGATCATGACTTCATCACTAAAACAGCATCACGAATAACGTAGAAATTGTGACGGTTAAAATCATCTATTGAAAGAAAGATACCATTATTTAATCCTGAGTTAATCAAAATTTGTGCAGTAAAATTATACTAAAAAGGTACTTACATAAGGCAGCAGTACTAAGAATTTTATATTTAAATTTTGCACATAAGGAAAGTAACTAGAACTGATTGTTATGAAGTAAATATTTCTTAGGCATGCAGTCCTGAAATGGACCAAACCGTTAGAGAGAGAGAGAGAGAGAGAGAGAGCGTGCATGCGTGTGATATTTATTTAGTATATTATCGTTGTCTTGTCCTATGCTGCAGTATGCGCTATCCGTCAGTACAGTACAAGTTTGGCGGGAAGAAAATAATATCACCCCCTCTCTCCCTCTCTCTATCTCGTACAGTTACATAATATAGTAAGTACAATATTTCTGGTGTCAAACCACGTTAAATGTGTGTGTGTGTGTGTGTGTGTGTGTGTGTGTGTGTGAGAGAGAGAGAGAGAGAGAGAGAGAGAGAGAGAGAGAGAGAGAGAGAGAGAGAGAGAGAGAGAGAGAGACGTCCCTGGTCATTACAGCCCCCGATATAAGACTAATTAAGCTATGTTTAATGCAGTGTTGCGGCCACAGGTTTAACTGGTGTGCTTTCGCTTCGCTCACGGGTCTGTAACAAAAACCTGCCTCACCTAATCTAGACATTAAAAGTTTGATTAATTGAATTTGCCGCTTTTCACTGTGTAGCTAAATCTATTTCCTAGTTAGCATAAAAATATAAAAACACAACACAATCTTATGTATGCAAACGAAACCAAACATTATAGAAATCACTGGGGAGGGGTGAATGCGTGATGGACGTTGTTTTGGTGTACAGCTTCTGCCGTCCATAGATCTGAGCACCATTAATAAAAAGATATGATATAATTATAGCACTGAGTATTTAGCACTATATAGATAAAAGGTATTAATTCACTTTGGATGATGCTAAACCGTGAGGGGAGGGAGCGAAAACGATGATGCAGTACTCACAATGTGACCGTCCATGCACTACACAATGCCCACAGAGACTGAGTGACGGTGACCGACTGACCGTGTCACCCTGACCAGCGTGAGGAAACTGGCGGGGCGTCTTCTTTGTTTCAAAGCTGGCGAGTGTGTCCGAATGTCGTGATGCTCGACTTAAACACTAAATTTATTACTTAGTGACAGAAATTTAAGTTACATTCAATTAATTATAGAAACGAACATATCTAGTGGAAAATATTAGGTTAATTATATGGGCAGTTGACTTAAACACAACGATGATTGTAGTGAAATTTCGTCAATTATTCTCTAGGCGAATAATCCTCAAGAACACGAGGGAGGGAATGTGGGGGGGAAGAAATGGGAGCGTTATACTGGAAATTAGTTCCTAATAGCGGGGTTCCACCACACTACACACTATAATGGAGTAATGCATAAGTTTATATATATATATATATATATATATATATATATATATATATATATATATATATATATGTATATATATATATATATATATATATATATATATGGGGGTCACACTTAAATTCGAATTTTAGATTTTATACTGGGGCGGGCGCCCAAATTGTGAGGTTCGACCAGAAGCAACGTGTGTAAAATATTTTTAAAATATTAATATCAAGAGGTCGCTCAAGGAGGTCAAAGTTTGGAATAATTGTGTCAAAATCCTTATTTTGCAAATATCGTTCAAAGTGTGTGATGTTGAGAGAATCTAATGCAAGATTCAAATATGATAGTATTCCAGATAATATTGCATATTGTATAATATACCTTCTATAATAATTGTTAATTCAAACATCAAACCTGGCACGAACATAATAACTCGTATAAAACGCGTAGTAAGTCGCGTACGGTACACGTTCAATTCTTGTATGTTTTGGGGCAGTGTTGAGTGACAAGTGTGCCCTGCTGTGCAGCTGTTGTTCAGTCAGCTACACGCGTCACTGCGGGGCGGTTGTTGCACAGCGTGCGCTCCACTGCCTTAGCCTACTGTTTTCTTTTCACCGTGGCAATGGCATCTACAAGATCTAAGACCGAGGTTTATTTACTTGGCTCGTTGGAGCACTCCATCACTGGAACTAAGCTGCCGTCAAAGAAGCAGGTGCTGCAGGTGTTCCTATATCACCATCTGCAACAGAGAAAGACCAAGAACGACGCAGCAGTGGATACTATGGCAGTGGTGGAAGAATTCTGGAAGCGCGCTCGAATTCCTATGCAGAAGCCGCAGCGAGCAAGAGAAAATATCATCCGTTTGTATGAGAAATGGGTGGCACTGAAAAAGAACAAGAACAGAGCAACAGCGACCCAAAAGGCGAATGAGCGAAAGTTCGTCGACTCGCTCGAAAATCGTTTCGACATTGCTCACGCAAATGCGATGTCGATGATCACGCTGGAAGAAGATCGGGAGTTTTTGAAGGCTCAGAGGGAGGAAGGAAGGCGAGGGTCGATGATTTCAAGGGACATGTCCCTGGCAAAGCAAGAGTCTCGACGCAAGAAACGAAAAGAAGAGGAGCAACGCCGTGTGACAAAGGCTCTTCAAGAGCAAGAGAAGGTGGATGAAACGGCCGAACTTTCATCGAGCTCAAGTTCAACGTGCTCCCCAAAACGACCATTTGATGAAGGCGCTGGTCCATCTGCGTCCCAGATGCCCCCGTCTAAGCGTCCGCGATCGTCGAAGAAGGTACTGGACAGTCACTTGTCTGCCGCATTGGATCGGACCTTGACTTCCGACCGTGACGCAGTTCACCTCATCAGTGCTGCTGCTCGAAGCCTCGGACACGATCCCAATCAACTCGTGATAAATCGTGAGTCCTTCCGACGGGATCGGCGAAAATTCCGCGCTGTAGCGGCTGCGGAGATCAAGAAATCCTTCAAGCCGTCCGTTCCGCTCACTGTTCATTGGGATGGTAAGATCATCCCCACAGCGGATGGAGGCCCAGCCGTCGACCGTCTTCCAGTACTGGTTTCCGGAGACGGAGTGGAAAAGCTCCTCGCCGTGCCTAGTCTCCCCAATGGAACCGGACAGGCCGCTGCTCACGCCATTATAACAACACTCGAAGATTGGGGAGTTGAGAATCGGGTGGTTGCTCTCTCCTTTGACACCACCGCTTCTAACACTGGTTTGGCAGCAGGTGGCATGTTCCATTGTAGAGCAACGACTAGGGCGTGATGTCCTCCACCTTGCCTGTCGCCACCACATTTACGAATTAATCTGTGAGAAGGCGTTCTTCACTTGCTTTGGACCCTCTAGCGGTCCTGAAATTCAACTTTTCAAAAGGTTCAAAGGAAAGTGGGAATACTTGGACAGGACGACACCGAAGGCAATGGAGATGGACAAAATGTCACAAAACCTCCGTGAGCGACGTGATGATCTGTTGGTGGAGTTTCAGCGCCTCCTCGACGGGCAGCACCCACGAGACGATTACCGTGAGTTACTTGAACTTTCAATCATCGTCCTTGGTGGCCAGCCGAAGCGAGGCATCCGTATCACCCGCCCTGGTGCTCTACATCGTTCACGATGGATGGCAAAAATCATTTATGCGGTGAAGGTGTTCTTGTTCCGTGACCAAGATAAATTCCAGCTAACACGAGCGGAGCTTTCAAGGATCAAGCGGTTCGTAGAGTTCAGCGTCTCCACCTATGTGGCCCCCTGGTACAAGGCTCCATGCCCAACGTCAGCTCCGGCTCAGGACCTAGCCCTACTGAAAAGCCTGCTGGCCTACCCGGATACGGATGTGGCGAAAGCCACATCTGCGACATTGGGGCGCCACCTGTGGTATTTAAGTGAGCGGTTGGTAGCTCTGGCGTTCTTCGACGACAACGTTAGCCTAGCGACAAAACGAGATATGGTGAAGGCCTCCAAGGAGCAAGAAGGTTCAGAGGACCTTCCACGTCGAGCCACAGTTGACACCAGAGAAGCCACCTTCACCAATAAGACTATCGCGGACTTCGTGACAACAGGATCAATGAAACTGTTGCAGCTCATGAGCATCGATATGACCTTTCTCGCCAGTGACCCTGCTGCCTGGAACAAGGATCCGGCCTACTTGGATGCCCAACGCCGCATCAGAGCCCTTCGAGTTGTCAACGACTTTGCGGAGCGCGGAGTTGCTATGATGCAGACATATAACTTGGCGCTAACCAAGGATGAAGGACATAAGCAGTATCTGTTACAAGTTGTAGAGGCGCACCGAAGGTCCTTCCCTACCGTCAGCAGGTCTTGCGAGACCCAAACTAGGCGACAATGAGTGGGAGATTGACGCCCATGACACCCCCGCCCTTTGAGCGGCTAATACTCATTACACAGAATGAGGGGGACCTAGAAAGGAATGACCTTCAAGCTCGAACAATTGGTACTGAACATAGAACAATCGCCATATCCTAATATTTAAACACGATAACTGAACACGAAACATATTTAACAAATATACGGGGAAAAAAATCAGAAAAAATATCACAATTTTACACCTCACTGAGCGACCTCTAAATATCAATATTTTAAAAAAAATATTTAATGCACGTCATTTTTGGTCGAAACCTCACAATTCGGCCGTCCCAGTAGAAATTTAAAAAAAAATTTTATACACTAAAATAACTCACACAAAAATATATATATATATATATATATATATATATATATATATATATATATATATATATATATATATATATATATATATATATATATATATATATATATATATATATTATATATTTATTATCAGTGTGTGTATGCGTTTGTTCTCTCTCCCTTATCTTCATTATTTCCTGTTACCAGGAATTAAGAGAGAGAGAAAATAAACAGATTGAGGATGCAGGGACAATTGTTAGTGTGCTTACCTTGGGTGCTTGCTTAGCTTCCAGTATCAGCTGATAGAAGGTCACTTGCTCCGTCCGTTTAATCCACTCTTCACCGAAACCGAGTGTAGAGTCTTCAGGAATCCAGAGAAGCAAACGCACGGTGTGTTTTGTGGCTTCATTGCGGGAATTAAGTATGTGTATACTTAATTAGAGATACAGTTCTGTTCTGTTTTGTGAACACTGAACTGTTGAACTATAGCGTGGTGAGGTGTCCCAGCCTGCAAAGGGTTGACCTCACCTCACCTTAATACTCGGCTATTCCCAGTCCAGACTTAGGGTTCTGGTGGGTTACCTCGTTTACAGAGTAACGTCAAACCTTTACTCTGATTCACCTATGTCTCACGTGACTTAGTTAAGCCCCAACTGAATCCTTGACCTGGCTGCCTTCACACATTGTATGTGTCTTTGTATGTTTTGTTTCCATACATTTTCATATGTATCTAAATTTCGTTCGAAAACTTGCAAAATATAGCTAACCGAAATTGTGCACAAAATCTCTCTCTCTCTCTCTCTCTCTCTCTCTCTCTCTCTCTCTCTCTCTCTCTCTCTCTCTCTCTCTCTCTCTCTCTCTCTCTCTCTCTCTCTCTCTCTCTCTCTCTCTCTCTCTCTCTCTCTCTCTCTCTCTCTCTCTCTCTCTCTCTCTCTTCTCCCTCTCTTCTCTCGTGTGTGTGTGTGTGTGTGTGTGTGTGTGTTTATAAATCTTAGTTCATGTTAATTATGATTTATAAGTACACACACACACACACACACACACACACACGTCCTGACCTCCCAGCAGCCATCCCTCCCTCGCCAGCATATCAAGGAACTACTCTCTGCAGTGAACTTTTTCTGTGTAACTAAGCTAAATTATGAACAGACAGTGACAGTGTGGTGTGGTTTGCGGTGCCGAGAAGGGAAGTGATGGCAAGCGACTGCCCGGCGCCCGCTGCCTGAAGATGGACCGCCGGTATTTCCAGCCCGTCACCCTGCTGGATAGGTCAGGACGGGTCAGCTAACAGTGTGGTGTTGCAGGTGCCCTAGCTTGATGCAAGAAGAGCTCTCCATCCCCCTTGGCGCGCCGGCCCGGGAGTTAACACTGGGGCACTAAGCCGACACCGAGCTGACCCACCGATACCACCCCACCTGGCGATGACACCTGACCCTTGACCTCTGACCTGACCGTAAAATCAGACCGCTCTTCATACCCTATCGCGGCCTGAAATTGATACCCTTTCCTTCTCGGCTGAACGACCATGCTCCCCGCCCTGCCGCCCCAAACACGTGTAGAGATGATCCTTGTGTGTCTCTGTATTAAGTCTTTATTGTAACATGTAAATTTTCAGCCTTACGGCTGCCAGATGAATAAACCGATTATTATTATTATTATTATTATTACATTATTATTATTACACACACACACACACACACACACACACACACACACACACACACAGAGAGAGAGAGAGAGAGAGGGGGGGGGGAGAATAGGGGGAAAGGAAGCATAAGGAAAAAGTGAGAGCGGGGTGGGGTGGGGGGGGAGAGGCCACGTGGGGTCGTGTTGCCAGGCCGCATATAGATCTATTATATTTAATTATACTAAGAAAATACCATATTTATGTAGTGATTTTACTTCAAACTTTGTCAAAAATGTAATTCCTATATATTTTGAACGACGAATATTTACTGTGATGCATACCAAAAGGAGTGAGTATTCTTGGGAGCGCCGTAAAAATAAACGCCACAATTCTTATTTATCATAGTCAGCTGGTATTAAAAGCAAGTTTACTTCTGTTTGATGTATTAGAATATTGAAATGTACATTATAGTGGCACACGTTTGCCTATCTGTGAGATATCCTTTAAATAAATCAGTCAATCGATCCATTACTTGTTCAGGAAGTGTGTATATATATATATATATATATATATATATATATATATATATATATATATATATATATATAGACTATATATATACTATATATATATATATATATATATATATATATATATATATATATATATATATATATATATATATATATATATATATATATATATATATATATATATATATATATATATATATATATATATATATATATATATATATATATATATATATATATATATATATATATATATATATATATATATATATATATATATATATATATATATATATATATATATATATATATATATATATATATATATATATATATATATATATATATATATATGTACACTGCATAGAGGGAGTAATATATATAATGTCACACTTTTCAGAATGCTTAGTCAGGTGGCGGTATCTGGCAACTATACCACGGCGTCGCATTCACTGGTGATGGTAGTGATGAGTATCTATGTGTAATGTGCGTGTGTGACCGTGAAATCATAGTATTATATAATATTATACTACATTATAACATAATGCAGTTAAAAATATACCAAATTATGTGAAGTCAGTTTAGAAATGCGATAATGAATGTCTTCTACGTATGATGATGACGACGATCGAGGTAAACAACATCACGATCGCAGTGCGAAATACTTTTACTTGTCAAACTCTGACAACACTGAGTGTAAAGTTTTCTTCACTTGCAATGCTGTCCTTCACAGTGCCTCGGCAGACAATGACAACCGTAATCATATATATAACCCTCACCAGCAAACAGCAAATAGGCATAATTGGGGGCCTCTTTAACTCGTAGCCTTCCCGTCACTATAAAGCCTCAAAGACAATACAGGAGAGATCATAAAAGACTCTAAAATAATGTATCCGTGAAGAATATGTAATATTTAAGTATAAATACGTGTGTGAGTGGTGTGTGCGAGCGCGTCGCTGACTGGCCGACCCCATGATCATATGATGGCCGACCCCTTCCTTGTCTTGTCGCTGATCGACATCTCTCCCGGCCCCACTCTGCGCTCGCCATAGCCTAAACTCTCTCTCTCTCTCTCTCTCTCTCTCTCTCTCTCTCTCTCTCTCTCTCTCTCTCTCTCTCTCTCTCTCTCTCTCTCTCTCTCTCTCTCTCTCTCTCTCTCCTATTTTCTTTTACTCTTAAATAATTATACGCTTCCACAGCAGACATTAGGGCTTTAATGGAATATCGCTGCTCCAGCGTCGTTTCTCCTCTGCGCTCCATGGCCCCGCCGTCAAAGCCCGCGGGCGACGATGTCGTCATGCGAAGGTTTGTGTTGTTGTTACATTTCAAATTTTTAATAAATAACAAGACCGCGGCTGTCGGGATTACTATTTTTTTTCGTTAAAATGCATAGCAGTTTCTTGTAATTAGTGCAGTATATTTTTAAATGTATCATTCCTGTATAAAGAACTTATGAATTGCCTTTGACTAATTTTCTCCGGAACTTATCACTCGTTTCAAAATGTATCGACAGAGCTTAGACAAAAAAAAATTGTTAAGCGTTACCGACGGACACTTTTGATAAATTATATATCTTAAAATTATGTTGAGAGCACCCGTGACCACAGATCACCACAGCAGTACGATTTCGATAGTATATAAGAATTTTCATGTCCCGTGGAGGGGTTGCCAGATGTCGCTTTCTGAACGAAACTTTGTGGACATTGTGTCACGAGAGCCTATAGGATCCTATATATATATATATATATATATATATATATATATATATATATATATATATATATATATATATATATATATATATATATATATATATATATATATATATATATATATATATATATATATATATATATATATATATATATATATATATATATATATATATATATATATATATATATATATATATATATATATATATATATATATATATATATATATATATATATATATATATATATATAATGTATAGATAGATAAATAGATAGATAGATACATAGACACATGTTTATATATAAAAGTAACCAACTGAGTCTCTTGTCAATAACCTAATTGCCAGATATGGATCCCTCTTACTCAAAACACTATGTTTATAAAAAAAAAACACAACATGTTTTATGATGCGTTCAAATTAAAACTTATTTTGATAAGTCCAATGTATTACATTTTAAACACCAGTGTTTTTAAGAGAACATCACTAACATATATATAACTCTGAAGATTCATAATTTGCCCTCATCCTGCCAACAAGACCTATTTTGTTGATATATTTTACATATAAACCCTTCTTGGTTTTGTTGGAAAATTATGGAGGCAAATGGAGGAGCGAGTACCTGTAAAATCACCTGATCATCATCTTACTCTTTAAATAAAGGGAGAGGATACGATTATGTCTACCTGTAGTTTTTTTTTTGCTGGTTCAACATAACCCTATTGGAAAACATTCATTAAATATATAATATTTTTTTCTGAAGGTGTTTACGAAAACAATCGAAGCTATGTTGCGTTCACCTTAAAACAAAAATGTTTTATCTTAAACAACAAAACACTTCTTTCGTTTTCATTAACAGCGTTTTCCCGTTTTACTAAAAACATTATTTTTTACTGTGTAGAGGCATAGGAAAGAATTAATGGAAGAGAGGGAAGGCGAGAAGGCAGAAAAAGGGGAAATAGAATGATGAGGGAAAGAAAGGAACAGGCAGAAGAAAGAAAGGATAAATGACGGAGAGGGAAGAGGAGAAAGAGAGGGAGAGAGGGAAGGCGAGAAGGAAGGAGAAAAGGTGAGGATGATGAGGGAAGGGAAGGAACAGAGGGAAGGAGGGAAGGAAGGGAAGAAGGGAGAAAGGAAGGAAGGAAAGGGGATATAACGGTGAAGTGGGAAATAGAAAGAACAGGAGGAGGGAGGGAAGGAAGAGTTGGATGAATGATGAAAATGGAAAGGAAGAGACATAAGAAAGAAAGGAAGGAAGGAAGGAGAAAATGAGGGAAAAAAAAGGAGATAATTATAAAGGGGAACATAAAAGAGATAGAGAAGGAAAAGGAATGAAGGGAAGGGGGAAGAAAAAATGATGGAGGACGAAAAAGTGGGAAGAGGGGAAGGTGAAGAAATGTAGAGATGGAAAATGGAAAGAAAGAGAAGTTGTGAAAAAGAAAAACGAGAGAGAGAGAGAGAGAGAGAGAGAGAGAGAGAGAGAGAGAGAGAGAGAGAGAGAGAGAGAGAGAGAGAGAGAGAGAGAGATTTTTTTTTGTTTTGATTAATTTATTACACGCAAGGGTGCCAAGCTTAGTACATGTTCAGGATGCTAACTTCGATACAGGCGACTCGTGCCTCACAGGGCACGCTGTGATACTGAGTCAACAGTAGGGGAAAAAAAAAAAAAAAAAAAATAATAATAATAATAATAATAATAATAATAATAATAATAATAATAATAATAATAATAATAATAATAATAATAATTTAGCATCCCCAAAATGTGGATGTCGAGTGAGGATAACATGTAGATTGTTTCCAGACGATAAATATTTACATGTCTCCACAAGTGAGAGTCCTTGTGGTATTAAGTCAGCAACACGTGGACACTCCAAGCAATAGTGTTCAAGGGTGTTAGCATTGGGCGCGTCACACAGCTTGCAGGAGGAGAAGTGAGGCGCGTCCCCCGCCTCGGCCAGCTGCCACACTCGCCGGTACCCAAGCCGGAGACGAGCACACACTACATTATGGCGGCGAACCATGAGACCGGAGCGACGGTACATGTGTGGACGAGGCAGGAAGTGTTCGTAGTGCTGGATAGACGCACTGGCGGCCATCTCAGCATCGCTACGGTGACGGGTGGAGGAGCAGGCAGCTTGGCGTACCATTTTCTTGCACCACGGCAAGGAGGTAGCAGCGGCACCAGCAGCTGGCGGGTCCAGGTCACAGGCAGCCCTTGCAAGACGGTCCGCAACGTCGTTGGCCAAGAGACCGATGTGTGACGGAATCCATAAAAAGTGCACCGTCAGTGAACTCTCGAGGGCTGTGGCAAGGCGGCGGAGAATTTGTGTGACCAGTTGCTGGTATGTAGGCCTGGGGGAGGAGAGGGCACGGACAGCAGATTTTGAGTCACAGATGATGAGGCCGTTGAGTCTGCTCCGCGATAACAAAGTGACAGCATCCAAGAGTCCATGGAGAGAGAGAGAGAGAGAGAGAGAGAGAGAGAGAGAGAGACAGAGAGAGAGAGAGGGGGGGATTGACAGCTCGTGTGAATTGGCGATCAATATTTTGAATTAATTTGCTAATGACATGTTTGTTTGTTTTACTCTCTCTCTCTCTCTCTCTCTCTCTCTCTCTCTCTCTCTCTCTCTCTCACACACACACACACACACACACACACACACACACACACACATCATCCGTAGAATATCAAATGCGTAAAAGTTTGGAGTGTAAATGAGAGAGAGAGAGAGAGAGAGAGAGAGAGAGAGAGAGAGAGAGAGAGAGAGAGAGAGAGAGAGAGAGAGAGAGAGAGAGAGAGAGAGAGAGAGAGAAAACCTACCTTCGCCATCAAGACAAGCAAACCTAAATACAAATGTTGAAAGAGGAGAGATCACTAAATAATGACTTCAGGTCTAATACTGTAAGGTTAAGTAATGAGAGGAGAGAAAGGAAGAAAAGTAAAGAAGAGGAAAAAAGAAGGAAATAAGGAATGATGAAGAGAAAAGGGATGGAAGAAAAGGAAGAAAGGAAGGCGAAGAGGAGATAATTATGATAGAAAGAAAATATGAAACAGAGAGAAGGAAGAAGGAAGGAAGGTAGTGTGATATAAAGACCTGCATGCAAGCGTCGTCTATTAGGTTGGTGTTACAAGACTCTCGCTTCTCACATCAGCCATTTCTAAAGGTCAAAGAGGGGAGCAGTCGGGTTCCAATGGGTGTTTCTTCAGGTTCATGGTACAGAAGAAGACCCACACTACCACCAGGGTCATAAAACTACCCCTGGAAATGCCCACCACTCCTACGAAAGCCTTGTCAAATATGTGTTCTTGGGCGGCGATATGTCTTTTAATACGATCCCTAGTAGTATTCTTGGACATATATTAGACGGTCGAGAAGCCTAACCTCATCCACGACTCCCAGCACATACTCAATAAGAGGAGGTCCTATCTTACGTGTGTTTTGTTATTTATTAGGAAGGTGGACGGAGGAGCGTTGGCTATTGGTGGAGGCTGCAATTTTGAAAGGATGGCATTTGACAGGCCTACAAACCATGGTCCTTACGTACTGATTTTTTTTATTTTTTTTTATTTCTTCGTAGTATATATTATTCTGTCTAATTATATTCCATTGTTTTCTTATTGGTACTGATTTATTCAATAGTTTACTTGATTCTGTTTGATTTATCGCAATTTTATATTTATCTTATATATTCTTTCCTATATTTTCTGCTTATCTATTTGTTTGTATATAAATTTCTTGATGTACTCGTATCCTATGTGAATGGATTTTGTATTAGTGTGTGTGTGTGTGTGTGTGTGTGTGTGTGTGTGTGTGTAAGGCACATTTCTCCTTTTTTCACTCCCCCCCCTCCTGGTCACGTCCACCCTACCCGCACGGGCACGTCACCAATCCTCTTTGTGCGCCGGTAATCTTCTTGTTGCTCTCCGGCTCACTCTTTTTTTTTTTTATATGTGTTCCCCTCGTCCCGAAAACTTCCGCAGGCTTCCTTCTCGAAAAACCACTGTGTGTGTGTGTGTGTGTGTGTGTGTGTGTGTGTGTGTGTGTGTGTGTGTGTGTGTGTATATATATATATATATATATATATATATATATATATATATATATATATATATATATATATATATATATATATATATATATATATATATATATATATTAAGTTTTAATTTGTGACCGAAATCGGGCCCAATCTATTCTCCCACAAACCAAAATTCTTTCATTAATGGAAAATGCCAAAACCTTGCTTTCTCTAACTCTTCCCGTGACTTCTGGCATCTAGCCAAAAACATCTCCTCCAACTTCACTTCTTCATCTTTCCCTCCACTCCTCAGTCCTGACGGCAACACTGCCGTCTCATCTATCTCTAAGGCTGAACTCTTTTGTCAAACTTTTTCTAAAAACTCCACTCTGGACGATTCGGGGCACATTCCTCCTACTCATCCCCCCTCTGACTCCTTTATGCCTGTTATAAAGATTCTTCAAAATTATGTTTTCTATGCCCTCTCTGGCCTCAATCCTCAGAAGGCTTATGGACCTGATGGAGTGCCTCCTATTGTCCTTACAAACTGTGCCTCCGTGCTGTCACCCTGCCTGGTCAAACTCTTTCGCCTCTGCCTGTCAACATCTACCTTTACTTCTTGCTGGAAGTATTTTTTTTTTTTTTTTACTGCCGCGTTTTGCTATACGGGTAGGCTTTTTTCCTCAGTGGGCTCTGATGGCCTGATGGTCTTCCTTCCTCTTCTGGGTCCTGATGGTCGGCCCAGTCTGTTCTGGCGCAGGCGAGTTGATAGTGCCATCATCATTTGGCTCATGCTGCCCTCCCGGAGCTCATCTTTAATCCTAGAATCTAGAGTCCGGGTTGATAGGTGGTCTTCTGGACAGCATGTGGGTAATTTTAAGCCACTCGGCGGCGGCTGAAAAATCCCAGCTTGTGCCTAAGAAGGGTGACCGCTCTAATCCCTCAAACTACCGTCCTATAGCTTTACTATCTTGTCTATCTAAAGCTTTTGAATCAATCCTTAACCGGAAGATTCAAAAGCACCTTTCCACTTCTGACCTTCTATCTGATCGCCAGTATGGGTTCCGCAAGGGGCGTTCTACTGGTGATCTCCTAGCCTTCTTAACTGACTCTTGCTCATCCTTTCTTAGCAGTTTCGGTGAAACCTTTGCTATTGCGCTGGACATATCAAAACCTTTTGATAAGGTGTGGCACAAATCTTTGTTTTCCAAACTACCCTTCTACGGTCTCTATCTTTCCGTTTGTACCTTTATCTCGTTTCCTTTCTGACCGTTCTATTTCTGCCGTGGTAGACGGTCACTATTCTTCCCCTAAATCTATTAACAGTGGTGTCCCACAGGGTTCTGTCCTATCTCCCACTCTTTTTCTGTTGTTCATTGATGATCTTCTTTCCAAAACGAACTGTCCTATCCATTCCTACGCCGATGATTCCACTCTGCATTACTCAACTTCTTTTAATAGAAGACCCACCCTACAGGAACTTAACGACTCAAGGCTGGAGGCTGCAGAACGCTTAGCCTCAGCCATTACTATTATTTCCGATTGGGGCAAGAGGAACCTGGTGTCCTTCAACGCCTCAAAAACACAGTTTCTCCACCTATCCACTCGACACAATCTTCCAAACAACTATCCCCTATTCTTTGACAACACCCAGCTATCACCTTCTTCAACACTAAACATCCTTAACTCAAAATCTCAACTGGAAACTTCATATCTCATCTCTTACTAAATCAGCTTCCTCGAGGCTGGGCGTTCTGTACCGTCTCCGCCAGTTCTTCTCCCCTGCACAGTTGCTGTCCATATACAGGGGCCTTGCCCGCCCTCGTATGGAGTATGCATCTCATGTGTGGGGGGACTCCACTCACACAGCTCTTCCGGACAGAGTGGAGGCTAAGGCTCTACGTCTCATCAGCTCTCCTCCTCATACTGATAGTCTTCTACCTCTTAAATTCCGCCGCACTGTTGCCTCTCTTTTTATCTTCTATCGATATTTCCACGCTGACTGCTCTTCTGAACTTGCTAACTGCATGCCTCCCCCCCTCCCGTGGCCCCGCTGCACTCGACTTTCTACTCATGCTCATCCCTATACCGTCCAAACCCCTTATGCAAGAGTTAACCAGAATCTTCACTCTTTCATCCCTCACGCTGGTAAACTCTGGAACAATCTTCCTTCATCTGTATTTCCTCCTGCCTACGACTTGAACTCTTTCAAGAGGAGGGTATCAGGACATCTCTCCTCCCATATTTGACCTTGCTTTCGGCCACCTCTTTTGTTTCTTTTTTAGGAGCAGCGAGTAGTGGGCTTTTTTTTTATTATTGTTTTCTGTTATTTTGTGCCCTTGAGCTGCCTCCTTTGTTGTAAAAAAAAATATATATAAATATATATATATATATATATATATATATATATATATATATATATATATTTATATATATATATATATATATATATATATATATATATATATATATATATATATATATATATATATATGGGTTATGCAGGAAAAATAGCATTATATGAATAAAATAAACTGAGCTCCGATTTTTTTTTCTCAGTATACGAGTATAATGAAGACATTTTTTTTTGTTTTCTTCCCACTTGCCTGGACATTTAATAATAACTTACAATATAATCATGTGACTGGGATGTGTGAACAGGAAGAGCCACCGAGGCAAAGTTCTGAGTGTGGGGGAGGCCGAGCCGTGGAGGGGCTGCCTTGGAGGTGGGGGGTGGAGGTAGTCGTGTCGCCTCATCGCCGCACGTCAGATACTGATCATAAAAGCCGCCAGCCTGTATACTAAATTACTTTGCATCAATAATTTAATATCTATCAAACGGCCTTGACTTGTGTATATGTGTGTGTGTGTGTGTGTGTGTGTGTGTGTGTGTGTGTGTGTGTGAATTTATTTACACACACACACACACACACACACACACACACACACACACACACACACACACACACACACACACACACTCACACACACACACGTTCCTCCTTGCCTCATTCCGGTTCTCGTCCTCCCTCGTCCCTTCGTCACCCTTCCACCCTTCCACCCTGCCCCTTCTCCGCCCTCTCCTTGCTCCTCCCCGCCCTTCTCCCTGCCCTCCCCCCCTGTCCTAGCCTCAGCCTGTCACTAACTGTCAGGAAATTCTCTTGTCGCGCGTGGTCGAGTTCGGCAATCGTGGAGGAAATGATGCCACTCCTTCCTCCTCTCCTCCTTCTCTTCCTCTTCCTCCACCTCTTCCTGCTTTTTATCCATCTCCTCCTTCTCCTTCTTCGTCCTCCTTCTCTTCCTCTTCTTCCTACTCCTACGCATCCTTTTCCTGCTCCTCCTCCTCTTAACAAGCTGCATGACGTTCTGTGGCCTTGGAAATTATAAAGAAAAGATTGATATAAGGGAAAGTGAAAGCAAAAATATCATGAAGGTAAACTGAATGAAAAGATTGGTACATAAATAAAGTGAGAAAAATGTGTGACAGAATGCAGGAAAATTTAGACAATATGAGGGTATGTCAGATGTTTGTTTGTTTGTTTGCTTGGGGTGTGTGGCGGGGGTAATAGGGTGGATCGTAAGAGTAGGCCATAGAACCTTTTCAACAATTCTACTCCACCACCACTACCAATACCTCTCCTTATTAGCATTAAGTTCAACCGATCATTTCGTCCTATGTCTGTTGCATTGACACCTTATGATTACATTCACACTCATCCACTACACTGTTTTTTAATCTTCTCCCTATGGTTTTATCAAATTGAAGTACTGATATTATCCATATTATCTACCAAACCCATTGCTACGTGTTTTACCAAGCTCGCTAACTACCAAAGCCTTACTAACAGCACCCTTCTTAACAGCCTTCAGCCGCTTAGAAGTTTGAGATCAAGACTCCTCGGTCCCTTTCGTATATTAGGAGAGTGAAAATTTAGTTGAAGCTTATTCCGGCATGGCAAGTTTCTTAATCCATGAAGCATCTTTGAACTTTGTGATATCCTTCTCTTCTTCTCCTCCCCCGCCCATCTCCCCACCACACACACACACACACACACACACACACACACACACACACACACACGGTTACTTTAGTTTGTCGTTCTGAATGTCTCTGCATGGTTTCTCTCCCCCCCATCTCCAGCTTCCCTCTCCCTCTCCTCCCTCTCCCTTTCCCTTTCCCTCTCCCTCTCCCTCTCCCTTCTCTTTCCTTCCCTCCCCTGCCTAGAAAGATCTCTGGAGGCTTATAGGCGTCAGCTGTGTATGTGGAGCAGTGTGTGTGTGTGTTTGTGTGTGTGTGTGTGTGTGTGTGTGTGTGTGTGTGTGTGTAATTCAATAAGCAATGCGGTTCCTTTTCTTTATCTCTATCTATCTATCTATCTATATCTTTATCTATATCTCTCATATTCTACCTTCCATCTCTCATCTTTATCTATTTATCGATCTCTTTCTCCCCACCTTCCATCTCTCTTGCCTTCTCAATCTATTTATCTATGTTTGTCTCTCTCCATTCCTATCTTCCATCTTTCTACCTCCCATTACTAATCCTTATTTCCCACACCGTACGTTTCCCTCGCCCAATCCCTCACCTGGAACACACGACCATCCTATCGAGTCACGTCCTGCACTGTTGAGCCACGCCCCCCAACCCTTCCCTCCGTCCCCTTCAACCCTTCCCCTCAACCCCAAACCTCTTCCCCCACCCTTCAACCCTTCCCCTCCGCCCCCAAACCCTTTCCCTCTGCCCCCATCCCTTCCACCCTGCCTCCAACCCTTTCTTCTCCCCGCAACTTCTTCCCCTAACCCACAAATCTCTTCTCCTTGCTCCCAAACCTCTTCCTTTCGCTCCCAACCTTTCCCCACGCACCTCAACCCTTTTCTCACGCCCCCAACCCTCTTTCCCTCGCTCCAAAACCTCTTCTCCCCGTTCCCAATCCCCCGCCCCTCGTCTCGCCCCGCTGGTGTGGAAAAAACCCGGCTATGAATGAGTGTTGTGACCGAGTGGTTGCTTGCCTGGCGTTTGCTCCCCTCCTTCATTACTGGCAAGTGGCGGGTGTTTAGAGGGGGCAGAAAGGATCCGTAATATAGGAGGACATACTTGGTGGAGCGGGGGAAAATGTGTTGAGGTAAGAGATTGCTTATAGCAAATGGAGGGGGTAATAGTTGTAGGGAATGAATGGTTTGTGTTTTGAAAGGCTATACGGGGAAGTGGAAGAAAAAAATAAAGTAGATAAAAGAGCCTAAAAATGTGGAAAATGCTTGATGAAATGGTGAAAAATGCCGAGATGAGAGTCACTAAACGGAAGATAGAAGGGGTGTTTGGAAGACTAAAACTTGTGTAAATGGAAGAAAACTTGTAAGATAAAGTTCTTTGATATTTGGTTATCGGTGAAATGCAGACTGTTGAGGAAGGAGGAGGTTTCTTAGAGTAAATGGAGGGTGAGATAGGAGTATGGAATGTATGGTTTGTGTTTTGAAGGACTAAACTTGTGAAAATGGAAGAAGTTGTAGCTTATAGTTCATTGAAACGCTGGAAATACCTGAGATGGAGAAAAGTATTGAGTTAGGAGATTGCTAGTAAACGGAGGGTGAAATAGGAATATGGAATGGGTGGTTTGTGTTTTGGAGGACTAAACTTGTGGAGATGAAAGGAAACAAGTCACATGATAAAAGTTCCTTAGAATATAGCGAATACTTGGTAATATGGAGAAAAATGTTGAGGTCCGAGATTCCTACTAAATGGACAGTGATTTAGAAGTATGGAATGGTTTGGTTATTTGAAAGACAACACTTCTGATAAAAAAAAAGAGAAGAAAAGTTGCTATAAGCATAAAGATCTCTAAAATGAGGAGCATAACAAAATAGGGGAAGGCTTTGGTATAAGACCCTTTTAAAAATGGCCTAGAGAAATCTTGAATCTTGAAAAATGAATACTTCTCCAGGGATATAAATTGTTACTCCAAGTTTTGTCACAATATCCTCTTTGGTTCCCATTTTTCTCTTCCTGTTCTACATTTTTATCACTTCTCCGTGTCCTACTTCAGTCCAACTTCCTTGTCACAATTTTTTCCCACTCCTTTTCTTCATTTTCTCACAGCTCTCCGTCCCTCCTCAGCCCAACTTCCTTGTCACAATTTTTCCCCCCTCCTTTTCTTCATGTTCTCACTTCTCTCCGTCCCTCCTCAGCCCAACTTCCTTGTCACAATTTTTCCCCTTTCTTTTCTTCATTTTCTCACTTCTCTCCGTCCCTCCTCAGCCCAACTTCCTTGTCACAATTTTTCCCCTTTCTTTTCTTCATTTTCTCACTTCTCTCCGTCCCTCCTCAGCCCAACTTCCTTGTCACATTTTTTTCCCCTCCTTTTCTTCATTTTCTCACAGCTCCCCGTCCCTCCTCAGCCCAACTTTCCTGTCTCAAAATCTTCCCCTTTTTCTTCATTTTCTCACTAACTCAGCCCCTCCTCAGCACACCTCCCCTGTCACAAATTAGGTTCAGGTAGTTTAGGTAGTCAGAGCGCAGCGTAGGATTCATTGCAAAGGGTTTAAAGCTATACAGATTCAGATTCGATAAGAGACAAGAAATAGTTCCTTAATAGAGTTGTGGATAAGTGGGGGACAGTTTTGGCAGTCATGTGGTGAGTGGCAATACGATAGATACCTCAGAAAACGTTAGGTATGTTCTTGGAAAGTGAGGATACGCGGTGATAGGTTTACAGGAACTGCCCCGAGTAACCTGATTGACCTTCTCTCCGTCTGCCTACTACTAAGCTACCTGTCTGTCTACCTACCTACTCATCTACTTGTCTTTCTACTTACCTACCAATCTATCTATATATCTGTATCTCTCTATCTATATGTCTATCTATCTACCTGCTGTCTGTCTATCTACCTACCCACCTACATACTTACCTCCCTAACAATCTACCTACTTAACCACCTTCTTACCTATCCCTCGTCATAACCACCACCATATAGAACCTGCCTCTTACCCCACCTTCCACCCACCCTTCCACCCACCCGCCTACCTACCCGCCTGGCTACCTGTAATTTCCGTCAGTCCCACTCGGCCACAAATCCGCGGACCCGTGAAATTCGCTGTTGGATCTGAGCACTGTTACGGCCGCACCAAATTCCTGATGTGTTTTATCTGCTGAGCTGCCGCCAGACCAATCAGAGTAAATTGTTCCGGGAGCTGAGAACCCTGGAACGCAGAGGGGAGGGGAGGAGGTGGAGGAGGAAAGGATGAGGTAAGGGAGTTGGGAGGTTATCGGGGTAGGAGACTGGGTAGGGGAAGGTAAAGAACTGGTGTAAGGAGGTAAGGGGTGAGGTTGAATAGTGACCAAGTAAGGGAAGGAAGGAAAGGCAAGGCAAGGCAAGGCAAGGCAAGGCAAGGCAAGGAAAGGCAAGGAAAGGAAAGGTAAAGAAAGAAAAAGAAAAGAAGGATAAGAAAGAAAAGAAAAGAAAGAAAAGAAAAGAAGGAAGGGAAGGAAGGAAGGAAGGGAAGGAAGGAAGGGAAGGAAGGGAAGGAAGGGGAAGGGAAGAGGAACGTATATAAGACTGAGGGGATGGGCAATGAATAGGTAAAGAGGGAAGGAAAGGAGAGAAAGGGAAGGGAAAGAAGGTGGGGGTAAGGGTTGAGAATTCAGGATAAAGAGAGAAGGAGAAATAGGTGAAAGGGAAGGTGTGAGGATAAAGATGGGAGTGAAGAAGATGAAAGGAAGCGGGTAAGGAAAATAAAAAGAGATGAAAGGGTGAAAACACGAGACAGACTTCCTTTTTTCCCTCTTTAACCTTCCCTCCATCTCTCTTCCACCTTCTCTCCACCTTCCCTCTATCTTCCCTCTACCTTCCTTCCATTACCTCCCATTACCTCCCCATTACCTTAAGAACAACCTCAAGCAGTCACGGGCAAACACTCACACCCAAGAACACAGGTAGAGAGGAAGACATTAATTAACCTGCGTCCACCCGGGCCTCGTTTACTTCACTCTCACTTGCCGTCTTACCTGAGAAGTATGTACGTTTACCTGTTACGACTTCCTTCCCTCCCTCTTCCCCCCTTTACTCTGTTCTACTCCACTAATTATTTTCTCTTTCCATCTTCCTGTTTTCCCTTCTCCCCCTCATCCCTCTACATATCTCTACTCCTAATCTTCATGCATATCTTTTCTCTACTTCTTTTCTTTTTCTTTTTTTCTCTTGCTTTCCTTCTATTGTCACAGAGAGTTTCGGTTTAGCTTAGAACGGGGTTTAACCCGCGAACCAAACCCAGTGTTGGTGCCAGATTTTAGAAGAGCAAATTACGAGTGGCTAGAAGACATCTTGAAGAGGTAGATTGGGGAGATTTAGGGATTCATGAGGGCCAGAACCATGGGTTGGAGAGTCAGGAGAATCAGGTAGAAGGAACCTACATTGAACAGGTAAAACAATAGGAAATCTTATGTGTGTTGTATGGTGATATACACCAAATAGATATTAAGTCATAGATCACTCCATATTTCTACTGTGTCATAGGGAGCACGTGGTCTTCATCCCTTGTTTATGTTTTGTTCTTCCTTCCTTCCGCTGCTCTTTGTGAACGCATTCTTATCCTCTTCTCTTTCTCGTTTTCTTTTTCTTTCTTCCTTTCCTTTCTTCCTTTTTTCTTTTATTTTTTTTTTTCTTTCTCTCTCTCTCTCTCTCTCTCTCTCTCTATCTCTCTCTCTCTCTCTCTCTCTCTCTCTCTCTCTCTCTCTCTCTCTCTCTCTCTCTCTCTCTCTCTCTCTCTCTCTCTCTCTCTCTCTCTCTCTCTCTCTCTCTCTCTCTCTCTCTCTAACCCACCCTTACCCCATTCCAACACTTCATACCTTACAACCCTTCCTTACTCCCCCTCACACAGATAGTTAGTACACTTCACAGGTATGCCCAGGTAAGGTTAGGCTCCGCGTGGTTGGGTTTAAACTCCACACCTGCCCTGCCTCCCCGCCATCATCTCGCGCTAATGGTTCTTCTAATACTCTTAATATTTTCCCTAATGCTTCAGTCTCCCATTACGTTTTCCCACACGAGGTTAATGATTTTTGAAGGTGGGTGAGGGTAGGTGCCAAGTGGTGGGTGGTGGTGGATGGGGGTTGGTCTTTTTGTTAACTCTTTTTCCTTTCTTTTTTTTCTCTCCAGCCTTTTTTCCTCTCTCCTTTTCATTATACTTTTACCTTCTTTCTTCTCAGCCTCCTCCTTTTTCTTCCTTCCTCTTTCCTCCCCAGTCTCCTCTTTCTTCTCTTCTTTGCATTTTAATTTCCTCTTTCATTCCCCGTCTCTCCTTCTCTCTTCCCTTCCCTACATCCCCTCCTCCTCTTTTCCCCGTCTCTTCTTTTTCTTCCCTTCTCTACACTTCCTCTTCCTCTTTCACTCCCATTCTTCTCTCTCTCCCCTTTTCTGCATTACCTTTTCCTCTTTACCTCCAGCCTCGTCCTCTTTCTCCCCTCCTCAACACTCCATATCCTTCTTTCTCCCCAGACTCCCTCCTCAGTCTCTTCTTAGCTCCCTCGTTCTCTTTCCCTCCAGTCTTCTCTGTCTTTCTCTACACTCCTACCTATTTCACTCCTTTAAAATTCGTTGAGAGAGGGTGGATAAAATGCTAGAGAAGGAGAGTAGAATGGGGTGGATGATGAGAGGAGGGGAGGAAAAAATAAAAGAAAGAAAGAGAAGGAGAAGAAAATAAATGAATGGCAAAAAGAGGGAATGGAAATGGAAAGTGGAGAGAAAATGGAAGGGGAAAGGAAAGTGGAGAAGATGGGAATGGGAGGGAAGAGAGAAAGTATAACGAATGGGAATAGGGAGGGAAAAGGGAAGAAGAGTAAAAAGAAGATGATGGGAAGGGGAGGAGAAGAAATAGAAAGGGAAGGGGAGGGAAAGTGATTGGAAAAGGAGGTATGAAAGGTAGAATATGGAAGAAGGGAACGGATAAGATGGTAAGGGGATGAGGAAGGGAAAAAGAGTAGATGGATAATGATGGGAAAAGAAAGGAAGAGGAATTGATGGGAAGAAAAAGGAAAAGGGAGGGAGTAGGTGATGAATGAAGGGGAGAAGAGCGAAGGGATGAAAAGGGAAGAAAGGAGATGAAAAATGATGGA
>NC_066553.1:13715235-13827659 GCF_024679095.1 Eriocheir sinensis | reverse complement strand
GCCTCCCTAGTGATAGCAGCTTAATTAACTTAAGCTTGAAGTCACTGGATTTTTCGGACCAACAGCAGATCCTGGATCTGCCCGTTGCGCAGGAACAGCAGGATGAGCCTCAACCTCGACTAGAGGAACATTTAACCTACCACAGTTTGTAGACACTTGTTGTCGTAAGGATATCTTGTAAAGTTTTTTTTTTTTTCTTTAGATAAGGGTTTGATTTGGTTATAATGTTTTGCAAACATTAATTTTATTGTATTGTTTTTGCAAAGTTTCACTAAAAAGGTAAGAACAACTTGCAAAGATTGTTTGTCTCTTCTTTAGATTTGATTGTGTTGATTTGCAATATTGCTCGATTAGGTTGTACTTTTTTGCAGAGTTACTAAAAAAAGATAAGGAGTATTTAGGAATATTGTTTAGAGTTTTTTCTTCAGATAGGTTTCATTTGTTTATATTGTTTTGCTAAGTTTTACTATAAAGGTTGACATTTGTTGTACATAAGGAATAGTTATTTAATATTGTTTGTATTGCGATGTCCTTTTTCAACGTGAACTGGTATAAATTTGGATGTTGTTTTTTGCAATGTTTTTATTATAAAGTATGGATGAGGGAATACTTTGTATTTTCATGAAAATCCCTTTTAAGGAAGAATAAAACTTTTGTAAATCAAATTAATTGAATTTTATTCAGACGAATATATTCCATATTATATAATTTGTCACACAGTTACAAAAACATATATACATTTGATAATGATTGGACCGTAAGAAAAACAAATAATTGTTTGCGCCACTTGCAGCATATTTTTAAAAGGTTGCCTTACATAAATACAAATGAAACTAGCACATTCAGGACTACCAAAGATTGTCGAAAAAGCAAGTTATAACCTATCACATTCCACAAATGTGTACACTTGTACTTTCATACAGTTGCACTTCTAACTTAAAAGAGAAACATATGTAAATGAATAACAAAGTATCTTGCCACAACATTTATTATGTCTAGTGCCTGTTTAAGGTGATCATCTGGTCCTGCCATGGAACCCCTCCTCTCCTCTGGTCATTGAAGTACCGTTGGAGGTACAGGCGCATATCCTTGGCAGCCTGTGTGGCGCGGTTCCTGCCCGTGTCTGGGGGTGGGTTATCAGTATTATGCACGTCTACCTCTTGCCTCCAGATTCCAGGGATGACATTGTAGTTCCGATCCTCATGATCCACCTCTGCACTGTGGATTGCAGGGTTCCTAATCCTCATTAGGTTATGGAGAACGACGCAACATTCGACAATGCTTCTCACCACATCAGGAGACTGGTACAAAGTGGTCAACAAGCACCTCCACCTATTGGCCATAATACCAAATGCATTTTCAACTACCCGCCTCCCTCTGGAGATGCGATAGTTATAGACGAGTTCCTCCTTGGTCATGTTTCTCTTGGACCATGGCTTCATCATGTAGGTCCTCAAGGCGAAAGCGTCGTCACCGAGAATGAAGTAGGGGATTTCAACTGCACCATCTTCATCTGCTTCTTGTTCCTGCGGGAGTCGTTCAGATGGTGGAAGACACACGGTACCGTTCTCAATGCACTCTTTCAACTCTGACTCATTGAATATCTGAGCATCTGACATGTGTCCAACACCACCAGTGTCCACCCAGATGAATTTGTAATCTGCGTCAACGAGTGCCATGAGAATGATGGAATAGCAGTGCTTATACACGCACCAGTACTCGCTGCCAGAATTTGCAGGTTGCTTGATCTTGATGTGCTTGCCATCCAGGGCCCCTATAGCATGGGGTACTTGCCACCTCCTCTCGAATTCCATTGCCAGTTTTTTCCACTCACCAGGTGAGGTTGGAAACTTGATCACTTCTTCCTTGTAGGCTTCCACGATGGCTTCACACACCTTGGGGATGGCACGGCAGATGGCTGTCTTGCTGCCTGAAGATGGACCGCCGGTATTTCCAGCCCGTCACCCTGCTGGATAGGTCAGGACGGGTCAGCTAACAGTGTGGTGTTGCAGGTGCCCTAGCTTGATGCAAGAAGAGCTCTCCATCCCCCCCCCTTGGCGCGCCGGCCCGGGGAGTTAACACTGGGGCACTAAGCCGACACCCGAGCTGACCCACCGATACCACCCCACCTGGCGATGACACCCGACCCTTGACCTCTGACCTGACCGTAAAATCAGACCCGCTCTTCATACCCTATCGCGGCCTGAAATTGGATACCCTTTCCTTCTCGGCTCCGAACGACCATGCTCCCCGCCCTGCCGCCCCAAACACGTGTAGAGATGATCCTTGTGTGTCTCTGTATTAAGTCTTTATTGTAACATGTAAATTTTCAGCCTTACGGCTGCCAGATGAATAAACCGATTATTATTATCATTATTATTATTATTATTATTATTATTATTATTATTATTATTATTATCATTATTATTATTACACACACACACACACACACACACACACACAGAGAGAGAGAGAGAGAGAGAGAGAGAGAGAGAGAGAGAGAGAGAGAGAGAGAGAGAGAGAGAGAGGGGGGGGGGAGAATAGGGGGAAAGGAAGCATAAGGAAAAAGTGAGAGCGGGGTGGGGGGGGGGAGAGGCCACGTGGGGTCGTGTTGCCAGGCCGCATATAGATCTATTATATTTAATTATACTAAGAAAATACCATATTTATATGGTGATTTTACTTCAAACTTTGTCAAAAATGTAATTCCTATATATTTTGAACGACGAATATTTACTGTGATGCATACCAAAAGGAGTGAGTATTCTTGGGAGCGCCGTAAAAATAAACGCCACAATTCTTATTTATCATAGTCAGCTGGTATTAAAAGCAAGTTTACTTCTGTTTGATGTGTTAGAATATTGAAATGTACATTATAGTGGCACACGTTTGCCTATCTGTGAGATATCCTTTAAATAAATCAGTCAATCGATCCATTACTTGTTCAGGAAGTGTGGCAACGAACGCTTTGAAGTGGAGTGACCACGACCTGACCCCACTATAGAACCTTAATTTTAGACTGGGAAGACTTTAGTACTTCCCCCATTCACCTGTTTTCCCAAGGGGAGAACACCTGGTGTGTGTGTGTGTGTGTGTGTGTGTGTGTGTGTGTGTGTGTGTGTGTGTGTGTGTGTGTGTGTGTGTATATTTTTTTTACACAAAAGGAGACAGCTCTAGGGCACAAAATAAAAATGAAAGAAAAAAAAATATATATATATATACATATATATATATATATATATATATATATATATATATATATATATATATACATATATATATATATATATATATATATATATATATATATATATATATATATATATATATATATATATATATATATATATATATATATATATATATATATATATATATATATATATATATATATATATATATATATATATATATATATATATATATATATATATATATATATATATATATATATATATATATATATATATATATATATATATATATATATATATATATATATATATATATATATATATATATATATATATATATATATATATATATATATATATATATATATATATATATATATATAACACACTTTTCAGAATGCTTAGTCAGGTGGCGGTATCTGGCAACTATACACGGCGTCGCATTCACTGGTGATGGAAAGATGAGTATCTATGTAATGTGCGTGTGTGACCGTGAAATCATAGTATTATATATTATACTACATTATAACATAATGCAGTTAAAATATATAAATTATGTGAAGTCAGTTTAGAAATGCGATAATGAATGTCTTCTACGTATGATGATGACGACGATCGAGGTAAACAACATCACGATCGCAGTGCGAAATACTTTTACTTGTCAAACTCTGACAACCCTGAGTGTAAAGTTTTCTTCACTTGCAATGCTGTCCTTCACAGTGCCTCGGCAGACAATGACAACCGTAATCATATATATAACCCTCACCAGCAAACAGCAAATAGGCATAATTGGGGCCTCTTTAACTCGTAGCCTTCCGTCACTATAAAGCCTCAAAGACAATACAGGAGAGATCATAAAGACTCTAAAATAATGTATCCGTGAAGAATATGTAATATTTAAGTATAAATACGTGTGTGAGTGTGGTGTGTGCAGCGCGTCGCTGACTGGCCGACCCCATGATCATATGATGGCCGTCCCTTCCTTGTCTTGTCGCTGAACGACATCTCCAGCCCCACTCTGCGCTCGCCATAGCCTAAACTCTCTCTCTCTCTCTCTCTCTCTCTCTCTCTCTCTCTCTCTCTCTCTCTCTCTCTCTCTCTCTCCTATTTTTACTCTTAAATAATTATACGCTTCCACAGCAGACATTAGGGCTTTAATGGAATATCGCTGCTCCAGCGTCGTTTCTCCTCTGCGCTCCATGGCCCCGCCGTCAAAGCCCGCGGGCGACGATGTCGTCATGCGAAGGTTTGTGTTGTTGTTACATTTAAAATTTTTAATAAATAACAAGACCGCGGCTGTCGGGATTACTATTTTTTTTCGTTAAAATGCATAAGTTTCTTGTAATTAGTGCAGTATATTTTTAAATGTATCATTCCTGTATAAAGAACTTATGAATTGCCTTTGACTAATTTTCTCCGGAACTTATCACTCGTTTCAAAATGTATCGACAGAGCTTAGACAAAAAAATTTGTTAAGCGTTACCGACGGACACTTTTGATAAATTATATATCTTAAAATTATGTTGAGAGCACCCGTGACCACAGATCACCACAGCAGTACGATTTCGATAGTATATAAGAATTTTCATGTCCCGTGGAGGGGTTGCCAGATGTCGCTTTCTGAACGAAACTTTGTGGACATTGTGTCACGAGAGCCTATAGGCGACTGTACATAGATATATATATATATATATATATACATATATATATATATATATATATATATATATATATATATATATATATATATATATATATATATATATATATATATATATATATATATATATATATATATATTATAATAGACACACACACACACACACACACACACACACATATATATATATATATATATATATATATATATATATATATATATATATATATATATATATATATATATATACATATATAATGTATAGATAGATAAATAGATAGATAGATACATAGACACATGTTTATATATAAAAGTAACCAACTGAGTCTCTTGTCAATAACCTAATTGCCAGATATGGATCCCTCTTACTCAAAACACTATGTTTATAAAAAAAAAACACAACATGTTTTATGATGCGTTCAAATTAAAACTTATTTTGATAAGTCCAATGTATTACATTTTAAACACCAGTGTTTTTAAGAGAACATCACTAACATATATATAACTCTGAAGATTCATAATTTGCCCTCATCCTGCCAACAAGACCTATTTTGTTGATATATTTTACATATAAACCCTTCTTGGCATTGTTGGAAAATTATGGAGGCAAATGGAAGAGCGAGTACCTGCAAAATCACCTGATCATCATCTTACTCTTTAAATAAAGGGAGAGGATACGATTATGTCTACCTGTAGTTTTTTTTTTTGCTGGTTCAACATAACCCTATTGGAAAACATTCATTAAATATATAATATTTTTTTCTGAAGGTGTTTACGAAAACAATCGAAGCTATGTTGCGTTCACCTTAAAACAAAAATGTTTTATCTTAAACAACAAAACACTTCTTTCGTTTTCATTAACAGCGTTTTCCCGTTTTACTAAAAACATTATTTTTTACTGTGTGGCGTTCAGGTTTTGGCGCCGCAACTGCAGTCATAAAACGTTGAATATAAATTTAAATTGACTAAAATATAAGTATTAAAAAAAAACGGTAATTAATTAAAAATGTCATAAAAAAATAACTTAATAAATGGTCAATAAGGGTGCGTTTCGACCAAGTGAAACGATTCGATTCAATTCATAACGAATCAACACGATTCATGATTCGTCTTGATTCGCCACACTACGTAATTTCCATGTAATCGTTTCCACCAAGCGAATCGTGTCAATTTAAATCATAACGATTCATGGCGATTCAGAATCACCGATTGATTTGAACCCATTTTTTCATCATTCACGGCGAGTCACCCGAGGAGTTAGCACCATGATAGTGGACGTCCCTGATTAGTTTAGTGCGAGAACGACGTGCAATACATGATCCCAGTGATCCTATGGCATACGCCTACGCCTACGCTGCCTCAGCTACAGCAACGTTGCTATATCAGCGACAGCGTATACGTCCATTCTCGTGAAAGCCAGGCTTGGTACTGCCTTTTGAATGTTGATTCAAACTCAGTTAGTTGGAACTATGCTGATTCAAAATGAATCGAGTCAAATGATTCTTCGTGAATTGAATCGATTCGATTCGCTTGGTGGAAGCGCAGCCTAAGACCTAAAGGAGGTTGAGGACCCAATCCTCCTGTGGGCTATAAGCGTCATGCCCCAGGGAGAGAGCCATTTCTCCAAGCACTAGGGAGAGAGAGAAACTCCCATATCCCCTCCGACACCGGGAGAGATGCCGTTCTCGCAGATCCCCCAAAGTGGGGCATTCGACCAACAGGTGCTGCACTGGCACGGGGACCAAGTAGTCATCACAGTAGGGGGGCTGAACTCCCCATGGTATGAGAAATCCATGTCCATATCTAGTGTAACCCACCCAAAGGCGGGCGAGGACAGTTTCCCTCGTACGATTCCTCATATAGGAATACGACCAGCCTTGGTCGTGAGTTCCCTCATCTTTGTCGTGGCAGTCACGGCCTCCCTGCGCTGCCACATCCTCTGGAATGCAGACCTTACGATGGATACAAGTCCATAAGTGGAAGAGCGTTTTGTGAGGGATGACGAGAATCAGCGGCCCGCACCACCTCATCGGCCTCATCATTACCAAGAACAAAGACGTGGGCAGGTCCCCAACATAAATTTATTTCATGGTCGCGCCTTTTGGCCAGAACCAGATAACTAAAAAAAATCTAAAACTATAGGGTGGGTGCTCCTAAACTAGGAGGACATATTTGTTTATATATGTTGTATCTAGATTGGTGTCTAAGGCAACTGTGTAGGCAAGGTTGTTAGGTTGGCGTTGTAGTCTGTGCCTGTATTTAATTAGAATCCCATCTCTGAAAGTCCAATGGTGGCACTCCTGCGTCAACTAGAAGGCTTGATATGGGGAATGATCTAAAGGTAGTATTTGAAAGCCGGACTGCATCGTGATGGACTGCATCAAGTGTCCGGAGGCGGGCGGTTGTTGCCGATGTATATACTTCGCAGCCGTAGGACAGTACTCTGCTGTCAGAGCCCCAAGAAGTGAATGACAGAAAACGAAAGAATTCGAGCGACCTCATGCACTTTGTTTTGAGGGCGTTTGGGTGTGGAAGACATGTGAGGCGCCTGTCCAAGACGAGTCCCAAGAACTTGTGTTCTTCCACAAGAGGTAGACGTGAACCGCACATGATGAGATGAGGGTCTGGATGGTAGCCTCTCAGGCGGCAAAAGTGCATGGCAACCGACTTGGAAGGTGAAAATGGGAATCCATGTTCCTCTGACCATCTGGATGTCCTGTCGATGGCATGTTGCAGTCATTGCTCTACGGTGAACATCCGAGACGCCGAGTATCAAATTGCCAAGTCGTCAACATAGAGGGAGGATGATACCCCCTCATTGAGCGATGTTTTCATATAATTTATGGCCATGGCAAAGAGGGTGACACTTAGGACGCTTCCTTGGGGAAATCCTTCCTGCTGTTCATAGGATGATGAGCAGGACGCACCAACTCTGCTGATGCCAAAGGCCCGTTCTCGAAGCCTCATTTTAGTATCCCATATCCCCATATCATGCCGTAAGCTTGTCGACTTCAAAAAAAGATATACACTATGTGTTGTCTGTTTGCAAACGAGTGGCAGATAGCTGACTCGAGACGTACGAGGGCGTTTACTGTTGATCTCACCCTCCGAAACCCTACCCAGTAAGGTGATGTACTAGGCGAAAGTATAGCATATTCTCCAAGAGTTTGCATAAACAGGCTGTTAGAGCAATGGATCGTTACTGTAAGGGCTGGGACCCACCCTTCCCAGGTTTACTAATGGGAAGGACAATGGCTTTGTGCCACCCATTTGATATGATGCCTGTGTACCCAACTGAGTTGTATATTTGGAGCAGCAGGGTCATGGTGGTAGGACTAAGGTGTCGGATCATGGCCATGGGATGTTATCGGAACCCGGCGAGGTGTCGTTGCAGAGGGTAAGAGGTGATTGTAGTTCCCTAATGGATTGATTCATTTATTAGGGTAAAATCATAGCGCCGCAACTGCACTGGTCAGATGGGGCCGAATGGAACTACCGTATAAAGTCATATAATTATTAAAATTATTAAAAGTTTGTGCATAATAAAATCTGAGAACAATAGAAAAACAACCGCCTCTGGCTGTAAGCCCACAGCTGATGAAGGATATCAGCCTCCTCGAGGTAATCGATGTCCTCATGCCCCGGGGAGAGTGCCTTCTCCCCCAGCACCAGAGAGAGAGAGAGAGAGAGAGAGACAGAGAGAGAGGAACTCCCATCTTCACCCCGACACCGGGAAAGGTACCCCTCTCGCAGGTCCCCCAGACTGGGGCACTCGACAAGCAAGTGCCGAACAGTCAGGGGGAACTAGCAGTCATCACAGTACGGCTGGACTCACCGGGTAATGAGGAAGCCATGTGTGTATCGAGTGTGACCCACCATAAGGCGGGCCAGGACAGTGTCCCTCTTACGATTTATTATATGGGAATACGACCCTGGTCGTGAATTCCCCAATCTTTGTCATGGAAATCATAGCCGCCCACATGCGCTGCTACACCTTCAGGAGTGCAGACCGCACTCTGGGATACAAATCTCTAAGTGGAGGAGCGTACTGTGAAGAACGGCGATAAGCCACTTTATCGGCCTCCTAATTACCACGCACAGACACGTGGGCAAGGTACCCACCAATAGGTCACCACGTCTGTTGGCTAAAAATGTGTAAAACAATAGGATGGGTGGTTATGAAATTTTCGAGGGCCGATAGTGTTGCGAGCGAGTCGCTGAAGATTGTAAAAACATCCCACCGGCATGCTATAAATTACTCGTATTGCTAAAAGAATTGCGGAAAGTTCTACATTAAAAAATAGATGCAAGGCCAGGAAGGTTCCCAGTATGGGAGAACTTTGGGAAGACGGCTCCAAACCCAACTCTGGCATCGGATTTGGAGACGCCTGTGAATACAAGTGTAGATGACTTATGACAGGTAGCGTGCGAGAGGAAAAACTGCCACATCCACCTTACTGAAAGTACCGGCAGAACTATGCGTCTGAAATTTTTTATGGTGTGATGGAAGGTAACTTGTATAAGGCTATTTGGGAAGTATGGGTATGAGAAGTCCCCAATGACATTCCGGACACGGAACCAAAAGGAGCGAGGTAGAAGAGGTCTCTCTCTCTCTCTCTCTCTCTCTCTCTCTCTCTCTCTCTCTCTCTCTCTCTCTCTCTATATATATATATATATATATATATATATATATATATATATATATATATATATATATATATATATATATATATATTACCTAGATTGGTGCATATGGCAACGGTGCAAACAGGGTTGTTATGTTACCGTTGTAGTCTGTACTATTACTAATTGGAAGTTCAGATCGATGTAAGTTAAAGGGTGGCACTCCAGCGTACTAAAATACTTGATATGGGAGATGATCGAAAGGGACCTTTTGATAGTCGGACTGCAGCGTAAAGGACTGCATCAAGTGTGCGGAGGCGGGCGTTTGTTGCCGATGTATATACTTCGCAGCCGTAGGACAGTCTCGACCCGATGAGTGCCTGATAAAGGCATAGTAGTATTGTGCGGTCAGGACCCCAATAAGTACATAACAGAACACGAAAGATATTAAGCAATCTCATGCACTTTGTTATCAAGGCTTTTAGGTGTGTGAGCCATGTGAGACGCCTGTCAAAGACGAGTCCCATAAACTTGTGTTCTTCTATAAAAGGTAGGCGTGAACCCCACATGATGAGATCAGGGTCTGGATGGTAGCCTCTCAGGCGGCAAAAGTGCATGGCAACCGATTTGGAAGGTGAAAATCGGAATCCACGTTCCTCCGCGCATCTGGATGGTTGGTCGATGGCATGATGCAGTCTTCGCTCTGCGGTGGACATCCGAGACGCCGAGTACCAGATTGCCAGGTCGTCAAAATAGAGTGAGGACGAGACCTCTCAGGAAGCAATGTTGTAATACCATTTATGGCAACGGTAAAGAGGGCGACACTCGAACGCTCCCTTGGAGAACTCCTTCTGCTGTTCATTAAATGGTGAGTAGGACGTACCAACTCTGACGGGGAAGGTTTGTTTTCCAAGAAATGCCTCAATAAACTTTGGCATCCGTCCGCGGAGAACAATCATAAAGCTGGTTAAGTATCCCTTTGGCTGCGTTTACACCAAGCGAATCGAATCTACTCCATTCATGAAGAATCATTTGACTCAAGTAATTTTGAATCAGCATAGTTCCGACTGACTGAGTCTGAGGCAACATTCAAAAGGCAGTACCAAGGCAGGCTTTCACGTGTGTGGACGTATACGCTGTCGCTGAAATAGCAGCGTTGCTGTGGCTGAGACAGCGTCGGAATAGGCGTCAGCAACGAATATAGATGCATGAAATGTTTATTAAAAGACCTGAATTTGGGAGCTTTGGACATCTGTTCCCAGATTTGGTGAGAAATCCTGAGAAATTGTATGACCTCTTTAGGATAACTAAAGAACAATTTAAAATGTTGGTGGAGTTGACTGGATCCTCCATATGAAAGCAGATTATCAATTACCGACGTGCAGTTATGTCACGCATTTCAAACGTAGACCATACACCGTACAGTTGCCAAATGAGAATATCTAGCCATATCCATGACGTTTTGTGTCGTCATTTGCTTAAGAAAAAGATGCTGCGTAATGTTGACTAATAAATCGTAGGGCGCGGCAATTCGAGGCGCTCTGGCCCTCGGATAAAAATGCCAGATTATCTGGAAATCATAATTTGGTACAGAAAAGTGGGTCTACTATAAAAAAAAATATTTTTTTTGCTTATCCCAATGTAATTCAAAACAAAGTTATGAATATTAAGAACATTTTTCTTCAATAATCTCTGACTCACTAGCGGTATAATGGTAAATGAAATTATGAATCTTCGGTTGCACCGCTGTAGAATTTAAGACCTGTTGTTCGTTGTTTTATGGTCTACAGAAAACTCCTGTACTATCAGTTTTAGGCACTTGATACACTAAAGCAATTAATAAATCACGAACACAGGCTTCACTTGTTCAATGTATTTATACCTTGGAGGAAGTTTTATACGACTTGGCATTCCGAACCAAAAGAAACCTTCTTCTTCTTCTTTTGACCTGTATCGCTTTTCATCGGCTCATCACTATCACTTCTTCTGGTATTAACTCCCCTCTCTGCCTCTCATATTTGCTACATTCTATAATTAGGTGTTCCACTGTTTCTTTCTCCCCAGTGTCTCCCTTTGTGTTGATAAGTCTTGGTGAGAGTGAGTTAGTAGCAGTCACCGCTGAGAGCTGTGTGATCCCCCGTGACTAAGAAAATGGAGTGCGGCAGCACAAACTATGTATTTTGTTATCGTCGTCTCGTGTCTTGTCTGTCGTCGCTCTTTGTCTCTCGTATTGCGTCTTCAATGTTTATCGTTCTTGTTCCTCGTTTGTCTTTGACTGTCCGTCCATGTCCTCTTGTTGTCCACTATTACACATTGTTCCACATATACACCAACACTTAAATGTCAACCCACACAGACAACATTCACACAAACGCATACACACACAAACACCTTTTCTTTGTGTTTTGTTTGTGTCAATGACCTGTGCGATGTTTTCCAAATAAAGTAACCCTGGCGGATATGAGTTTCTATATCCGTGAACCAGTTAGCACTTAGAACACTCGCTACCTCCAACAATTGGTGACCCTGCAGTTTTGTTATGGTTCAAGGTGGCTTATAACCGGTGCCGTTTCAAGGGCACTCTCTCCCAGAGGGTGGACTTGAGTCAGAAGCATCTGATTCATTCGTCCTACCCTCTTCTGGGGCAAAAATCCTCCCCTCCACTTGGGGAAATGTCATGATTTCATTATTCAGGGAGTGGCCCGAGGAAAAATACCGCGGAAGTGACCGCCATTTTGATTGAGAGAGCGGGAACTCAGTTCCTCACTAAGGCGGGAAACAGGACCTTTTTCAAATCATTTCGTTATTACTTCCAAAGCTAAGCTATTGGGTGGGATGCATGACCCACTATGACCAAGTGCATGTGTTAGGTTATTAATAAATAATAAATCCATAGCCGTTAGGGCGTTTTAGCGTAAGTGTTACACAGAAAACGAGATGTCAGTATGGCGAGAGCTGGCATCTTGACCGCGGCCGGGGACCGGAGCATTGTGGTCAGTGATGCCATTTTAGCGGATTTTCCGCTAGATCTGGCGGAATTGCAGTTAATCTAGCGGGAAAAATCTTAGAATTGACAAGAGTAACTGGCGGATTTTCAAGACCAATCTGGCGGCAAATTTTTATAGCTTCACCTATCATCTGGCGGATTTTTTAGGCCATCCTAGCGGATTTATAAATTTTGAGTTGGCAACACTGATTGTGGTCCCGCCGCCATCTTCCAAGCATCTTCCGCCCAGACTCTACCGCGAGCAGACGTCCCTCACCAGCCTTCCGTGCCACGTGTCTATCGCGGTGGTTTTCCTGCTTTGTTGTATCCACAAGCCCAGAGTGACTGTGTACTACTAGCGCGGGGAGCCGTTGGAAGGTAAGGAGGGCACGGCGTGTTGCAGAGAGGATTGAAGAAGGACTCCAGGGCTCCAGACAACGAGGAAGACAAGGTGTGGCTTGGCTTTCTCCCACCTACAGCTAAGTAATCTAATTGCTAGGATGTTTTAAGATAGATAGCTAGGTTGCTGGGTGCTTGGTATTAATTAATTATTCTTAATTTCCAGCGAGTTTCTTTGTTGCTTAAATAAACTTAAGAGCTGGTTCATCTGGTCTTTGCTTGTCCTATGAGAGATGTGACTGGTAAGATATTTAAATAATAATGGACTAGGAGGGGCTGTGAGTCTGATAACTCAATACGTCATCCATTCCTTCCATTCCTCTCATGACCTCGCGCATGACTTTGTTAAAAGCTGCTGGTGAGTTGGTCATCCCGAAGGGTAAGGCTTTGTACTGATACAGGCCCCCAGGTGTACTAAAAGCTGTCACCTTACAACTTTCCTTACTCAGAGGAATCTGGAAAAAAACTTTCGTCAGGTCTATCTTAGAAAAAATTATAGATTCAGCCAGAGTAGCAAATATGGCTTGCGGATCAGACATTGGTTCGGCGTCTACGCGCATCACTGCGCTTACTTTTCGATAATCGCCGCAAATCTTAATTCCTCCTTCTTTCTTCCTTACGACTACCATGGGGCTGCAGTAGGGGGAATTTGATATTTCTATGATACCCGCGGCCTCCATTTCACTGATTTCTTTTTTGTGGCGTCTATCAGTCGTAAAGGAATCTGGTAAGGCCTTTGTCTGACAGGCTCCTTGCTCGTCAACTCGATTCGATACTCTGGTACCCGAGCAATCTTAGGTTTGTCCGAAAAAACCTTCTGCATAACCTTCTAACAACGATGCTAATTGTTCCCTCTCCTCTGGGGCTAACTTTTCTCCCAACGTCAAGTCATGCACTGATTTTGTTTGTCTAGAAGAGACAGTGAGAGGAGCCTCGCCGTCCTCATCGTCTTGTATTACTACTGCCGCTCCCATATCTACGGTCTGAGTTTGAGAATAGTGAGCTTTAACTAACTCTAGACACCTCACCTTCTCTTCATCATACTCACTTTTTCGCAACCAACCTGCGGCTGCATCTGGCCGGTAGTACTGTTTCAACATGTTGATATGGAACCGTTTTGGGTGTCCATCAACCAGGAGAATATAATTAAGGTCATTAACCTTCTCCTGAACCTCGTAAGGTCCCTTCCACTGAGCTAACAGCTTGTTACTCGCTGTGGGAAGCAAAACTAGGCACTGTTCTCCTACACTGAGCTTAAGCAACTTTGCCTTCCTGTCGTAGCAACTTTTCTGTAGTTGGTTTGCTTTGAGTAACTCCTCCTTAGCAATGTTACAGGTCTCCCTCAGCAGGAGAAAGCGAGAGAAAGAGAAAAGGATCAATACCAGCTAGAATTACGGAAACATGAAGCTGAGAGAGAACGAGAAAAGGAGGCCCATGAAATAAAAATGGCCGAGCTAGCGGCAAATAATGGGAATGGTAGTAACTCTCATAATAATAAAGTAGTTTCTCCAAAGCTAAAGCTTAATCATTTCAAACAAGGAGACAAGATTGAAATATTTATAGCGCGATTTGAGGAAGCCGCTAACTTAATGCAGTATGGTGAGGTCACCAAGCGTGTGCAATTCATGAGTCTTTTTGAAGGTAAAGCTGTGGAGGTGATTCATAGATTGGATGATAACTCTCGTGAGTATAGCTATGAAGGAGGCATTATTGGCAGCTTATGGAATGTCTGTTGATGATTTAAAGAAACAGTACTCCTCTGCCTCCATAAATGACGATGAGACAGCAATTCAATTTGCTGCTCGCCTCAAGAGGTACTTAAAGCAATGGCTCAAGAAAGACGGTGCTGAGGAGACAGTTGAAGGCGTGAAGGACCTAATATTGCGTGCGCAGTACGTAAAATCCTGCCCAGATGAATTAGTCGCGAGGCTCAAAATAGACAAGGTGAGAAAATTGGAAGTTATGAAGGAAATGGCTAATTCCTATTTTGAGGCCTGCGGTAGGACGAAAAAGCCTGTAATTAAAAGCAATAACATGCAGAGTGAAGTCCCTAGAAAGATTGTTTCAGGCGTCTCCACCCCACATAGTGCGATTAGCCAAGCGTGCCCTTCAGCCAAAAGTAACCAACATTATGCACCGCGCCCGAAGACTGGAAGTTATGGGTCGCGACCGTATCAGAGTAATAAGTGGCACAAAAATGCTGCAGTAAGACAAGAAAGTGCCCCGCAGCATGGTAATTATGGTAGAAAGCAGGGTTCGACACCACATGTGCCTTCCGTGAACGGCCAGTCTCGCGTTGAGGCGCAGAATCCATGACTAGTGGCCGGAACCGCCACAAATCAGTACGATGAGCGGTTGAATTTGAGTAAAGGTTGGGTAGGAGACCGAGAAGTTACGGTGATGAGGGATAGTGGTTCTACCGTTTGTACACTGAGGCACAGCTTAGCTAGGAGCCATGAATTCACAGGCAAACGTAGAAAAATATGGCTGTTAAATAGCGCGCCAGTGATAGCTCCTGAAGTCAAGATAAAAATCAAGTCACCCTATTACACAGGCTGGATCATGGCGGCGACACTCGAAACACCGCTCTATGATTTAGTGATTGGCAACATTCCCGGTGCTACTAACGGGATAGGTAAAAATGCCGTCACTCAAACACCTAACGCGGTGTTGGATCCAGAGGATTTTGGAGAAAGTGAAAGAGTACATGGAGAAGGTGAGCCTCAGATTGGTGCAGCAGTAGTGACCCGAGCAGCTGCTAAGCGTAAGAGTACTGTTAGGCCTCTCATGGTTACATCTCTTGGAGATCTAACTAACAGCGAGGACGTAAGGAAGGAGGTGGAGAGAGACGACACCCTGCACGGCGTACGCAAACGTTTGCAGGAAAACAGTGTCATTCAGCTCAATGACAACCGCGTCAGTTTTATCAAGCAGCGTGGCTTGATATATAGGCAGATTATCTCTCCCTCGGGTGAAAGGAAATTGCAGTTAGTTGTGCCTGCGAGATACAGAGAGGCTGATCTCAAGTTAGGTCACAGTACTACTCTAGGCGGTCACATGGGAAGAACCAAGACACTTGCTGACGTAAAAGCACATTATTGACTCTCCCTTTGAAAGAGTAGTGGTAGATTTAGTGGAGCCAATAGAGCCCCGAGCCATCGATGGCTCCCGGTATATTCTTACCCTTGTAGATTTTGCCACGCGTTGGGCAGAAACAGTGCCGCTGAAGAATATAGAGACGCAAACTGTGGCTGTAGCTCTCATGACTATATTTTGCCGAGTAGGTATACCCAGACAAATACTGAGTGATCGAGGTACTTAGTTCACCTCAGGGATGATGGAGGAAGTAATCCGTCTGCTAGCGTGCAAAGGGTTACATACCACGCCCTACCATCCCATGGGGAATGGACTGTGTGAACGTTTTAACGGCACACTTAAGAAAATGCTTAAACGCATGGCTGCCGAACAACCCAAGGAATGGCCTAAGTACCTGGCTCCTTTGTTGTTCGCGTACAGAGAAGCGTTTGAGCTAATGTATGGTAGGTCGGTTAGAGGTCCTCTTCAGTTACTGAGAGAGCTGTGGGATGACAATGTACCGGACCCGGAAGTCAAGACCACATACCAATACGTGTTAGATCTAGGTGACAGGCTGAGGGAGACCTGTAACATTGCTAAGGAGGAGTTACTCAAAGCAAAGCAAGTACAGAAAAGTTACTACGACAGGAAGGCAAAGTTGCGTAAGCTCAGTGTAGGAGAACAGTACCTAGTTTTGCTTCCCACAGCGAGTAACAAGCTGTTAGCTCAGTGGAAGGGACCTTACGAGGTTCAGGAGAAGGTTAATGACCTTAATTATATTCTCCTGGTTGATGGACACCCAAAACGGTTCCATATCAACATGTTGAAACAATACTATCGGCCAGATGCAGCCGCAGGTTGCTTGCGAGAAAGTGAGTATGATGAAGAGAAGGTGAGGTGTCTAGAGTTAGTTAAAACTCACTATTCTCAACCTCAGACCGTAGATGTGGGAGCGGCAGTAGTAATACAAGACGATGAGGACGGCGAGGCTCCTCTCACGGTCTGCTCTAGACAGACAGAGTCAGTGCATGACGTGACGCTGGGAGGAAAGTTAACCCCAGAGGAGAGGGAACAATTAGCATCGTTGCTAGAGCGTCTGATGGCAGATTAAGATGATCAACGTGGACACGTTGGTGGCTCGGAGACTTTATATTCACTGGTGGCAGTGAGGTGTGGGTGCAGTAAGGTGACAGGGTACTGGTGCGTGCCTAGTACCGCCGGTATAACGAGGATCAAGCCTCTACCTGTATTCCCTGTAACTACACCTCACCCATCGTGAGTAGTGGGGGGGATTTTGGAGCTGCCCTGTGTAGGCCACCCGGCCTCTTGCAGTTTCTCTATGTTCTTATGTTCTTATGATCTTGGGACCTTAAGATTCAGCTGAGTCGAGGAACCAAGTGACGAAAGTGTTCAGATTAGGTGGCTTTCGAGGATGGTTGGAGGAGAGTTTTGCGGCATGCTTAAAATTTAAGTTGCATGGTATGGTGCATGGTGTGATAATGTAAGAAAAAATAGGCAGTTAGCCAGGAATTTATACAATAAGTTACACCATTTTTACACCTACCCACAGCTACTCCACATCTGTCCCACCTACACTATGTATACATACATAACACCACTTACATATTGAGAATAAATGTGGCGAAGTTCGCCAAGCCCGCTCTAAAAGGTACTGGCGCCTCGCTATGGAGTTTTCCCTCTAGTTTGAGTATTAACGTAAATGTTGAGGTTTTTCACTCACAGGCGAGCCGTCAATTACCTGAGCAGAGGTTAACTGACATACACCACAGTATGAGAGGGTGTTTGAAAAGTGTGAGAAAGTACTGTCAGGAATATGCTAATTCTGTAGGTGCAGGTGTAGGGCATGTTACCAGTGTTGGCAGCTTATCACAGTAAAAAAAAAACTTTCTCTGAAGACAAAAGTTTTCTTAAAGGGGGGGCGAAACGTCATGATTTCATTATTTAGGGAGTGGCCCGTGGAAAAATACCGCGGAAGTGACCGCCATTTTGATTGAGATAGCGGGAACTCAGTCCCTCATCAAGGCGGGAAACAGAACCATTTTCAAATAATTTCGTTAATACTGCCAAAGCTGAGCTATGTGTGGGATGCATGACCCACTAATACCTAGCGCATGTGTTAGGTTATTAATAAATAACAATCCATAGCCGTAGGGCGTTTAGTGCCATGGTGGTAGGACTAAAGTGTCGGAGCACGGCATATGGGATATTATCGGGCCCCGGCGAAGTGCCATTCTTGGGGAAAAGAGCTGATTGTAGTTCCCGCATGGAAAACGGGGCGTTGTATATTTTACTATTGAGAGATGAAAAGTATAAGTTGCATCTCTCTTGTTCTTCCAAATGCCGATGTACTTCGGGAAGTCTAGAGTCCCACCGCGACACGACAGCAAATGCTCTGCCAATGCCGTTTCGGTGAAAGTTTCTCAGTTGCGCTAAACATACCAAAAGCCTTTGATAGGGTCTGGCACAAATCTTTGCTTTCCAAACTACCATCCTACGGTTCCTCTCCTTCACTCTGTACCTTTATCTCCAGTTTTCTCTCTGATCGATCTATCACGGTTGTAGTAGACGGTCACTGGTCTTCCCCTAAACCTATCAACAGTGGTGTTCCTCAGGGCTCTGTACTATCTCCAACTCTCTTTCTGTTGTGCATTGATGATCTTTCCAAAACGAACTGTCCTATCCATTATTACTTCTTTTGATTAAAGGAAAATTAGACGATTCCGGGCTGGAGGCTGCAGAACGCTAAAGGAGAGGAGGGAAAGATGAAGAAGCGAAACTAGAGGAGATATTTTTGGGTAAGTGCCAGAAGTCCCGGGAAAAAAATTGAAAAAGCAGGGTTTTGACATTTTCTATTTATAAAAGAGATTTTGGTAAGTCGAAGAATAGATGTGGCACGATTCTGGGCAGAAATATGAAGATCATGGTTAACAGGCTCTTGTACCTTTTGTGAGCTGCCTCTCTATCTGTGATAGCACGAGAACAAGCGTGATTAAACCCAGACTTTTTAGCTTGAGGAGTAGAGAAAGTTCGTGGAATGTGTGCCTCATTTCCAGAGACAATCACCTATGTGATGTTCTGGGCACACACAGAGGGGGCTCTCTCCTGGAAGCAGTAATCATTCCACGGGAAATCAGAAGAGTACATCCACAGATCGTCCCACCGAGCTGAAGCAATATGCCAGAGGCATCGCCTCTTCAGTGGGTCTAGAGTCCAGCGTTTCTCAACCGGGGGCCCGTGGCCCCCCAAGGGGGCCACGGGCCTTCGACCGGGGGGCCACGAGCGGACACCGAAAAATGCAATTCAGAATGCAGAAGCTTGGAGTGTATAATTAAGGTGACGAGACTCCGGTCATAGGGGAAGAGGTTTTTTTTAAACAATTTGCCTGATTCCGGCCAGAAGAAAAACCTGCTCTTCAATCCAGCTACGAAGTGGCATACCGAATTGTGAAGTGCAAGAAGCCGCACACTATTGCTGAGGAACTTATCAAGCCATGTACAGAGAAAATGGTGGAACTGATGATCGGACCAGAGGCAAAAAAGAAAATCCAGCAAGTTTCGCTCACTAATGACACGATCCGCCGACGGATTGATGACATGGCCGCTGATGTGTGCCGTCAAGTTTGCTGTGAAATCAAGCAAAGCACGCTCCAGGCTAGCCTTCAACTTGATGAGTCTACCGACACCGCTCTGGAGAGCCAGTTGATCGCCTTCGCTCGCTACGAGAAAGAAGGAAAGATGAAGGAAGAGTTCTTATTCTGCAATACCCTGCCAACCACAACGACAGCAAAAGATGTCAAAGCCATCGTGGACTCTTTTTTGAAGTGAATGGACTCAGCTGGCAGAATTTCAAGCACATTTGTACTGATGGTGCCCCAGCGATGATTGGCGTTAAAGGAGGGTTCGTCACGCTTGTGAAGAATGAATGGCCCCACGTGACGTCTTCCCACTGTTCACTACACCGATATGCTCTTGCGTCAAAACTCTACCGCCGCGTTTGTTGGAAGTCATGGACGTTGCGGTCAAAGTGATCAACTTCATTCGTGCGAAGGCCAAAAATCATCAGCTCTTCCAACTTCTGGCCAACGAAATGGGAGCGCAACATGTGGGACTTCTGTTTTACACCAAAGTTCGTTGGCTATCGAGGGGGAAATGCCTCTCTCGGTTGTATGAACTCCGGTTGGAGACAGAAATTTTCCTGCGAGAGAACGAAAACAACCTCCATGTCCACTTCGACAATGAAGAGTTCGTCATGATGCTCGCCTACCTGGCCGATATATTCGGCCGACTCAACGAAATGAACCAGTCTTTGCCAGGCCATGTGACAGTCAGTGACGTTCAAGACAAGCTTGCCGGACTGTCTGCTCGAATGGGAGTCTGGCAGGCACGAATCGAGGCCGGATCCACAGCCTCGTTTCCTTTCTTGGACGAGCATCTGCAGACGCAGAGGATTGAACTTCCATGGGCATCAAAGATTGCATCATTGGACATCTCGACATTCTCTCCGCTGAGTTCAAATCTTATTTCGACGATGCTCCATTGGATGTTCCATGGCACAGAGACCCATTCAACACCGAAATTGAACCTACTGAAGACGAAGCAGAGGAGCTCGCAGAGTTGAAGGTCTCAAAAGCAATGAAGCTGGCCTTCAGTAACAGAGAAGACCTCTCCAGCTTCTGGTTGTCTGTTCAGGATGCATATCCACTACTCAGCAAGAAGGCATCCGAAATGCACGTTCAATTCGCCACAATATACCTTTGCGAATCTGGATTTTCTGACCTGGCGACCATTAAAACGAAGTCCAGAAACCGTCTTGATGTTGGGAACGATATTCGCCTTGCTGTGTCCAAGACGGAGCCAGACATAAGAGGCCTCGTCACACGAGCCCAACAGCAAGTGTCTCATTGATTATATTGTTCTGCAAAATTTTTTACTTTGATTTATAATTTTAGTGACTGAATAAACAACATAAAACAAAATCTGCATTTTTTTTATTGAAGGGCAGGGGGCCACGAGTGTTAGCCACTCGGTGAGGGGGGCCATGGGCTATCAAAGGTTGAGAAACGCTGGTCTAGACTCTAGAGGGTGTACAGGAGCGATAAGACATGATACAGAAATAAGGTTGTGATCGGAGAAGCCCAACGGAGAGAACAGTTTGACAGAATAAACAGAAGGGTTAGAGGTAAGGAGGAGGTCTAGTATGTTGGGCCTGTTTCCGAGACGGTCGAGAATACGTGTAGTGTGCTAAACCAACTGCCCTAGATCGCTGAGGAGAACAAAGTTTTTGCTTGTTCACCAAGCTGATCAGTGAAAGAGGATGAAAGCCAAAGGTGGTGGTGAACATTGAAATGTCCTAAGATGGAAATTTCAGCAAGGAGGAAAGTGGGTCAAGATGTGCTCCACTTTAGAGTTCAAGTAGTCAAAGAATTTTACATAGTTAGTAGAGATACGTGAGAGACAAACGGCACAGATATATTTAGTAATAGAATGACAATGAAGTCTTAGCCAGATGGTGGAAATTTCAGGAGAGTATATAGGTCGGGGGCATGTGTGTGTGTGGATATATATATATATATATATATATATATATATATATATATATATATATATATATATATATATATATATATATATATATATATATATTACCCATCACTTGAAGTGTCGTACTTGGCCCCGTGACACTTCTTCAGGCGGGATTTGGTATGAAGTGTAAATCAGAGGGAGAAAACTCACCCGCGAGAAAAAGACTACATGGCAACCTTCCTCATGCTCTCCTCACTCTACCAAGCAGGGAAAACAATGACTTATAGAGCAAGAGCCGTAAGGGGCGAGCCTAGCTGAAAAAGTTACCAATTGTTACGTGTACCATCATGTTGGGCATGGGTCCAAATCAAAGGATCTGGACGTCTGCCGGGTGCCCCGTGGTGGGTGTGGTTACTGGAGGGCTGAAATTGCACTCAGAATATCAGCTAGATCAGCCCAGAGGGTAACCACTCTAAACCTCTCTCTGTTTAATAGGCACCATCTCCACATCTTTGGAGTGTAGGTGCCAGACATTTTCACTGGTGAGTGGGGTCCGCCAGACACAAAATATCGGAGTAAAAAATTGAGCTAGATCAGCTTATTTAGTAACCCAATGAAACTTGTAGTAAAATGTTCAGTACATCCCCCTGTATAAGAAACAACCAATGCCAGATATTTTCTCTGGTGGGCTACCCCCGCCAGAAGCCCCCAAAGTGGTGAGCCCGTGATATTGAGCTAGATCAGCTCATTCAGTAACCCAGTGAAACTTGCTGTAAAATGTTCAGCACATCTCCCTGTATGAAAAACAACCAATGCCAAAAAATTTCATTGTTTGTTTACCCTCGCCAGAATACCCCTAAGGGTTGCCCCCCCCCCCCCCCCTACTGAGCTAGATCAGCTCACTTAGTAAACCAATAAAACTTGCTGTAAAATGTCCGGTACATCCCCCTGTATGAACAAGTGTTGAATGCCATCATACATGAAATACAAGACCAACTTCCTGATTCTACAGATAGAAGAAATAAAAAAAATAAGTGCACTGGTGATCTGATTATAATTTTTAATCTATTTTGATAATGATTGTGTAACTACAGTTTATAAAAAAGCATAGCTATCAACTACTCTCAAAGCTAAAGTCACCAGCCCAACCCCCCCCAAAAAATGTTATATAAATAATATCAATAAATGTCTCTCTGCAGTACATTGCAGATTTAATACAAACAGTGGACTGAGTAAATCTTGCCGGTTCATTTTATTTAATTGGTTTTAAGATATGCTAAAAGTTAGTCTGAAGAGTTAAAATTATATCGTTGATTGATTGCATCAAACCTATCATGGTGCACCGTGCAATGCATCATTTCAGTCGAAATCTTGTTATTTACCCGTGGTCTTTAGCACCATATATTTTATATATATATATATATATATATATATATATATATATATATATATATATATATATATATATATATATATATATATATATATATATATATATTTATTATTTTTTTTTTTTTTCCACTAGGTTGCCGTGTGCCTCCACACCTTCAAGTCCTGCTTGCTATGGCAGCCATGGCTAGTGGCAGCCATCAGGTGGAAGTGGCAGACAATTATGATGTGTCACAGCAACTAGTCAGTATCGTCCTGGGCCGGGTTTCCCGAGTCATAGCTGGCCTTGCTCGGGAATATGTAAAGACCACCTCGGGACGACTCTTAAGTTTTCAGGTGCCGGAAAGGCTTTTTTTCATTAAACACTCAAGCTGTTTGCGGCCCTGCCCTAATCTTCTATAATATTGTGGTGCGATGGCCGGGAAATGTTCATGCTGTTCGATTTTTTTTTTTAAACAGTCATGTGTGTGATGATTTGCAAGATGGCCTCCTACCGGGCCATCTCTTGGGTGACAGTGGTTATGCCTGTCGAAGTTATCTTTTGACACCGCTGGTGGCACCGAACTCTGTACAGGAAGAAAGACACAATGTTAGCCATATAAGGACGATGAATACAATAAAGAGAGCTTTTGGGATGCTGAAACGCCGCTTCTCATACCTTGGAAAGGACATAAGAACAGATCTAGAAACCACCAAGGAAATTAGTATTGCTTTAATAGTCTTGCATAATACTGCTGTAGAAACTAGAATTGACATGTCAGACGAGGTAAAGCATGTCAATATTGATTTACAGGATGTGCAAATTAATGGCATAGTCAACAGGGATGATGCAGGGCCAGCTGATGAAGCAGCTCTTCAGGGACGCCTCAAGCGCGACAGAATTATCAGAACTCACTTCTGAAATATCAGCAGCAGCTGGGGTATGCATGGACAAGTATTTGTCATATAACGCATTCCATTACCATCAGTATATCCTGTACCTTGAATCCCCCTCATCCTTGTTTGCGTATTTTTGGCTGAGTGGTTTGCGTGACGTCCCCCGTCACGCAAACCACTCAGCCACCTCCTCCCCATAATTACGATTAAATATGTTTCTAGTATATGTTTGTTGGAAGTCACTCTTTATTGTAAGCTGACATTTGAGGAGCAAATCTGTCCCATGTCTTCCACTACTGCACAGAAAACAGGGTTACTTCATAATTCCAACTAAATTTTTGCCTGTGACTCAACTGTAATCAAATATTTTTTATGCATATATTTTGCCCAACTTTGAGTCTTGTGCTTCTGTTTAGATGCTCGCTGCCAATTACCATTTGAAGTTAATTGCCCGAGCTTCAGTTCAATTAAATTTATTTATCCGCCACTTGTTCTTGTTCATCGGCGTCACGTTGGTGCCCTTAGCATTTTTTTTTTTTTAAGAATAATGGGCATCCATTACGCAATGTTATATTCCTCCATCTGTTTTCTGCAGGTATCAGAGCACCTGTTAAATGCAATATCTATATCAAGGTTGTCACACAATTCATGAGTGAGTATTGTATTCTGTAAATACTTGTGCATAACCAAAAACAGGAATAAGTATATATCAGCTACAGCAAATTGTTTAACTTTCAACACACAGACACACAAAGGATCATCAAAACAAATATGATAAACAATAGCTGTTATTGATGGAAGTGAACTTAAAATAAAAAGGGTGCAATGAAATGTAATGGAATGTTAGGGTATTTTAAAGTGATCAAAAGATGCTGAGGTATATGACGAGAGAGAGAGAGAGAGAGAGAGAGAGAGAGAGAGAGAGAGAGAGAGAGAGAGAGAGAGAGAGAGAGTGTGTGTGCTGACGATGGTGGAAGAGATGGAGGTACCTGGAAGGAGACCAGTTGGAGGACCAAGAACATGGAGAACAGAGCAACAAGACAGCTAAAGTTAAATTTAGCATATCTGCTTCTTAAGCAATTCAACTTTTAATTTTGCAGCCTCTACTCGAAGTCGGTGTTCCTCTTGCTGCTGGGCCCTTTTGAGTTTTTCACTCTTTAGCTGATACAGGACCAGCTGTCTTTGATCAGCTATTAGTGCTGCCTCCTCTTCCTCCAGTCTTGATCTTTTCTTTGGTTTAGGGGTTTCACACCCACTAAACTTCCCCCTTACTGCCAGCAGCAAGAGGAACACCGACCTCGAGTAGAGGCTGCAAAATTAAAAGTTGAATTGCTTAAGAAGCAGATTTGCGAAATTTAACTTTAGCTGTCGTGTTGCACTGTTCTCCATGTTCTTGGTCCTCCATGGTCTTGGTGAGAGTTTGGTAATGGATGACCGCTTTATATGGAAGGTTGCCAAAAATTAATTTCAGGACTAGCCTAGCATGGGTGTCAGGTGCTGCAGGTAACTGGTGACTAACAAATGAAAGTATGAGTTTAAATGTGTGTGTGCATATGTGTGTGTGTGTGTGTGTGTGTGTGTGTGTATATATATATATATATATATATATATATATATATATATATATATATATATATATATATATATATATATATATATATATATATATATATATATATATATATATATATATAGGACCTTCATCATGTCTGTTATGACCCCTTAAAAAATATTTAGGAAGCTCCTGTGATGTCATCATGGATATCAATTTGTATTGGGTTTTCATCATAGAAACAAGATATCAAATTGAGAAAAATAAGTAAAGAACTGCTGTTTAGGATCTAGGGTATAGCTGTTATGAGGGTTTAAACTTACGAGGAAATCATCATCAATTGTGTAGGTGATCTCTGGCTGTAGAAGAGGGTCTTCAGAGTTGGATATTTCCTCCACCAGTTATCCAGCGCTACGGGATGTAGTTGTTGCTGATCCGTTACCTGTAAAAAAATAGTCATTAGTATTTATGCCTTAGTAAGTGCTTGGTCAGTACTATTTAAGCAGTTGTACAGGAAAAGTATTGTCTACTTGTCCTGTACTTATCCCCCGCTGAGGGGAGTTCCTTGCCGTGGTAGCGGGGCTTGAAGCCTGGTCGGCAGCACCACCTACTTAGGTGGTCCGTCCACCTCTGTAGGGCTTGCTGTTTGTCGGCCAGAGTGGACTAAACACTCCCCCGTCACTACTGGTACTGGAGGCTTACCAGTGGTGACGTATGTGCCTGCCCGACTACCATCAAGGGCATGGCTGAGCCTCCCCACGTGTTTGCCGTGCGTGGCGTCCCGTACACTCCCCGCGCCCTCTCGTCTGGGAGTTGAGTCCACCGCGGGGCAGGGTGTAGTTCCCTTCGGTGGACAACACGCTCCTTTGGCGGGAGGGTTGGGGTAAGACGGGTGGTCTTGTGTGGCCCCGCTCTATCAATCGGCTGGTCATGCGTTGGCTAGGGTCAAGTGGCTGTTGTCTGGTGGGCACCGCAATGGTCCCGCGGCTGCCGCCTCACACCAGGCAGCTGCCACGTATACTTCCCCAACTACCCCTGAGGCTGCTGTGAGCTGTTGCTCCAGCATTAGCCTCCCCATGTTGGGCTCCGTGGTGGGTGGGGGTGGGGAAGTGAAATAATTGTCACCTTTTATGGCATCTAAATCCCCATTTACCTCGGCCTACATCCCTACCTGACCTCCGACCGTCCCCGGAAACCTCTTCTCGGCCTTCCTTCATCGCCACCCTGGAGCCGTTTCAGGCTCGAGTGGCACTAAATGGGCATATGCCTCTTCTTTATTAATCCCCAGACCCGGTGGCTCCCGGACCAAGAGCCGGAAGCAGGGACCAAAGAATGTGCCAGTCTCGCAGAGATCTCAAGTTGAGGTCCTGCCGTTCTATTTGAATCTGTATCCTATGACAAATACATCACAGTAAAGTCCCTAGATGGTCGATCTGTTAATGATCTCGACATTTTCGAAGTCCACCGTGAACTTGTCAAGACTTGCGGCAGAGAGCCGAAGATGCTTCCGCAGGAGATGGCAGCCTTCTTGTGGAAGTCTCTTCTCCTGAAGAGAGTGAAAGACTCTGTGCCCTCACCTCAGTTCCTGGGCTGCAGTATCATGTGCCCCATGCTACCATGAACCAATCGCGCGGCGTGGTATTTTCAAGAGACCTCCTTCGTTACTCGGAGGAGCGCCTGGTTAAGGAACTCGAGGAGTATGACGTTGTTGCGGTGAGGCGTGTCCACAAGAAAGAAGAAGGAGCACTGACACCCACACCCACACTATTCATAACTTTTAATCGGCTAGAGCTCCCTAGAACTGTAAAATTGGCATGGTTAAACCTCCACGTGAAACCATATGTCCCAAACCCCAGACGTTGTTTCCATTGCCAGTTATATGGACATGTGACTCGGACATGCCGCCGCCTGCAGAATGGTCTCCCTAAAGTATGCGTCACCTGCGGTAGGGATGACCATGGTGAGGAGTGCCCGGGCCCTGTTCGGTGCTACCACTGTGCCGAGCCCCATCCAGCTTCATCGAAAGAGTGTGATCGCCTTAGATTTGAGAGAGAGGTGCTTACCATTCGAAATCCCGAGGGTGGGCTATTGACAGTTTCCCAGCGTAGAAGTGTGTAGACCTATAACGGACCAAAAGAGCTCCCTCCCCTGTTACGCAGCACAGTCCTTATTTTTAGAGCACTTCTCTTCTCACGAGGGCTCTGTTCCCGTCTATACGGATGGGTCTAAGTCGGACACTGGAGCAGGCTTCAGTGTCGTCTTTCCCACCTTCTGCCGGGGCGTTAGCCTTCCTAGAGTGGCGTCAGTCTTTACGGCTGAAACTTCCGCTATCTTACTAGCTCTCAAAATTATGTTTAGTCTCCCCCAGAACTCCTTTACTGTTTATAGCGACTCTCGTAGCGCACTGGCTGCTATAGCGGCCCGTGATTACTGTCATCCCCTTATTTTATCGATTTTAGAATGGCTTTACTTATTAAACCGTCGAGGTAGTCGGGTGGCCTTTTACTGGGTCCCGGCCCATGTAGGGGTTCAGGGGAACGAGCAGGCCGATCGGCTGGCCAAGGCGGCGGCTACCCGGCCTGTCCCTGCTGCTGCACCTCACCTTCGCCCACTTCCCTGCAAAGACTTGTACCCTAACATCCGAGCCACCGCTGATAGCGTGTGCCAGGCCAGATGGGAGGATATGACTGCCACCACCAAGATGGGGAAGTCACGACCAGGGCAAGACGTCCGTGGTCTTACTCCCACATAAAGTGTCGCAAAACGGAAACCGTTCTGGCCCGCCTGAGGACGGGTCACACACGCTACACACAAGGCTTCCTCATGTCTCGGGGTGTGTAGCCTTACTGCGACGACTGCTTGGTCCCCATGACTGTCCGGCACTTGCTGGTCGAGTGCCCCAGTCTGCAGGACCTGCGTGAGCAGTACCTCTCCCGGTGTCATGTAGATGGAAATTTTTCCCTCTCCCTAATGCTGGGGGAAAAGGTGCTCACCCCGGGATATGACGTCATGGGGTATTTGCGGGAGGTGGGCGTTCTCCATCTCCTGTTGTCTTTTAAACGCTGAAGTTATTCTAATGGACCATTTTAGAACACTTTTTAATACCCCTCAACATACTTTGGTCCATGGATAGATTTTTCTAAACTAAGATTATTTTACTAATTTGCTTTCCATTTTATTACGCACTCCGGCGCCATATGACCCAAGATGTTGCGGCGCCACGAAGGAAATCCCAAATCAATCAATCAATCAATCAATCCTGTACTTATCCTGTAGTGGTCCTGTAGCAAGTCAGGCACCAGTGATTCATTGCCACCTCTTGAAAAAAAAAAAATAGCCAAAAATGTAAGAAAAAGGTAAGGTCTTTTTTAAATCAAATAAATCAATATTTTTGATGATTAGGAGAAGTAGGGAATGTAATATTCCACTCTTGGGATGGTATTACTTCCTTATCTTACAAGGAAAATATTAGTAAGTGTGTTTGTGAAGTACATGAGGGACTTCTCCAAATTTCAGTGATTTTTCCCCATAATGTATCACCACTGAATGCCAGGGATCAAACTTCAGCCAGTTGCGTAGATATAAGTGGCCCAAGTTCTATGCTCATCACTTTGTGGTACTGCATCACAGGGAGTTTTCACTCTTATTGCAGTTTCTCAGAAGAAGTCTTCTTACTTATTAAAGTCTTATAAATAACTTATATACCCCACTTAATGTTATGGGAACATACCCATATGGGTCAAGTCAATCGATGATATAATAGTCTTCGATAAAGCCACGTGGAACTAAATTAGAGATGTGGAGATCCAAGTAGTAACTCAAGAGGCATGAAAAAAGAATTGAATAGCTTAAAATACAACAAACATTGATGTAATAAAAAGCAAGTGTTGGTCCATTATATTACATAATATTTCATTGCAACAGCACGACACAATCAGGTAACTATTTTCAAACGATCTAGTAAGGCAAAGTAGAAAGTGATTCTTTAAAAAAAAAAAAAAAAAAAACATTGTGAGATTCACTGTCATGTCCACAACTTAAGTCGTTGACTTCGTTGACAATAATTTTAAGCACTTTTTATGTGTCGCTGCTATTGTAGTCGGGAGGAGCAGCACCACCCCCAGTTTTCCTCTGCTGGCGTTTTCCCTCCGCATGTTCACGTTTCACACTGTAATACATGAAGAGCACCATATTATCACACAAGATCTATCAAATTGTATATCATCAAATAAACAATATGATTTGGATAATATGCATTTAAAGGTCACTGCATCTCAGATTTTTCACTGCATTATGCATGGAAACAGTGGCATCTCAAGTAATGGACGGCGGACTCTTTTGATTTTGCGGCGCCCTTGTCATTAAGCCGCGAATTTTGGAAAATCAACCGCTTTGGTGCGAATCGCAATAACTATCTTATTTCTGGGGCTACATAAATGTTTTTGGTATCAATCGACGGCAAAATGAAAGGAATATATTTTGTGATAAGCAAACGGGCTCAAAAGACGACTCGAAAGGGTAAAAATCAAATAAATTCGCAAAAAATCGACTCTGAAAAAAAACTATTTTTGAGTTCACAACCCACTCATTTTTTTGAGAATTTCAAAAAAACGTATTTAACAAATAATTTAGCCCTACGGATGTGCTTACTAATATGATGCATAACATTACCCTACTCCCAGTAGTTTCGTCGCTAGAGCTCAAAACGTAAACCCTTTTGAGAGCGATTTTGACAAACTCCAGACACTTTGCCGTTTTTGTCTAGTGTGACATTACTATTGCCTCTAGAAGGTTGTAGGCATGTAGCCCCTCTTGGCGATGTAGTTTGACCAGCTTGAAGGATGTTTTTATAACTCGATTTAAAATTTTTCGTCGAGCCGTCACAAAATAACATGTTTTTCGGCCCTTTTGCCGCGATTTGGACACGTCCTAGTTTTTATGCTTATACCTTTTTTTATTTTATTTAGTGCTTTCCATTTTTTTTCTGATTATTAATCTGTATTAATAGAGCTTTCATTTGCCACCAAGCTTCAGTAGTTTTTGCTCGAGCTTGACCAGAAATCGCGACGAAAATTCGCCGAATCTGACTCGTTATACGCGCCGCGACGAAAAACCTTCCTGACGCCACAAAAATTTATATATCTGCATAAAAATTCATATATGAACGCTTCAATATGTCGACTATTTTCCATTAAAATCATTTTAAGATACCTATATAAAAAGTTAATATCATTTCACAATATAAATCACCCTATATTAAGCGCCTTATTATACATGTTATTTTATTTTGGTTTATCTAGTATTCAACCCTATTTATTCGCATCTGATATGATACCAAACATATATATATATATATATATATATATATATATATATATATATATATATATATATATATATATATATATATATATATATGATATAATAATTATGCTCCGCCTCCCTCTCCGCTGAGGGTTTGTCCGACCTCGCCTTTGCCTTTGTCCGTGTATATAGACTGTCTCGATCTGTCAAATGTACCATTTAGTCTAAAGATGTAATATACGTAAGTACTTACTATATTTCTCTTCTTTTTTTCCCAGTGGTATGTCTATACATACGTCTTCAGTGAAGTGAAGCTACTGCATATATATATATATATATATATATATATATATATATATATATATATATATATATATATATATATATATATATATATATATATATATATATATATATATATATATATATATATAATTAGTATCTAAAGAAAGCAAATTAAATGTATTATTCATAAATGGGAAGAAATAGGGTTGAATACTTAATAAAATAAAATAAAATAACTGTTAGCCTTTTTGTTAGCGTTTTTTTTTGGTGTGTGTTTTTGATTAAGGCACGAACTGTTCTCTCACGTCAAGTCCGGTGTACCGTTGCCTGCTTTCTCCAGTTGATAGGAGTCGTGAGACAACACTATAGCCTTCTAGTTAAGTGATGTGTGTTATGTGTGATCCGAGCGGTAGCCGTTATAAGTTCACTTTGAGTTCACATAATTTAATCTCTCTCTCTCTCTCTCTCTCTCTCTCTCTCTCTCATGTAATTAAAACAGTTGTGGCTTTGTAACTATATTCACAGTTTTAACTATAGTGTGGAGGACTCACGCACAAGAGTCACGCACACCTCCGAACAGTCCTCTGCTCTCGCTCGCCGCCCGCTATATTCTGCCGGCTTCTCTTGGTACAGGAGCGGCCAGCGGGCAGCATGCTTGCTGAATCAACACCGTTCCCACGGCAAGGAGCACCTCCTAAGCACAACGTAGCGTCTGTGTGTAACGTCCTGGCGCCACTGGGCCATGGCGATGCGACATGCATTCACACATTCATATTATGTTATAATATACACATTACATCGCTCGGTCACGGAAAAAGTCACGACCTCGCGGCTCACCCGACCTTTAAAATCAGTGTACCTACCCATGTTACAGTCGCGCAATGTGTACTAGTTAAACGGGGTCCTATTATGGTTGCACTAAAATAATATATACAAGTCAGGGCCCGCCTAACGATACAACATCGGGAAATGCCAATGACAATAAAAATAATCATGGATGTAACAATAAATGGGCAAAGTACATACAGGGCGAGGTAAACAGGGCTAGAGTCGTGGACGTGGAGGCTCAGCACTATTCCGAGAAAACAAAATAATAGCTCGAATAGTTATTTACAAGATACCTCCAAGAAAAATAAATTGACTAAATTGTCATTAGGATACATGGTAATGGAGCTATTTGGAATAGTAAAAAGAAAAGGAAAAATCCTTGAAGAAGATTTGGTACAAACTGAATCTTCGAGTCACAATGCGTACGAGCTCAACGCAGTGGGGCAACTCTTGCCTGAAGATGGTTGTACAAAGTCAGAGCCCGCTTAACAAGGCAGAACAGGGGGATGACAATGATGATAAAAAGAACCACCGGTAAGATCAGTGATGGGTAATGTACATATGGGGCAAGGTAAACCGGTGGTGAGTCGTGGACAGCTGCCTCCAATTCCGAGAAATTTGAAAAGGTTAGCTCGGAAAGGCTATTTGTTACATACTTCGTCCTAGAAAAGGTGAGATTCACTAAACTGTCAATAGGATAGATTGGGATGGCATTTGTGGCCGCAAATCCATGATGGAGCTTCTCCGGAAAGGTCGTCAAATTGACAGAACATAGGGAACAAGACACCCGTACCGCCAGGTGACCTGCAACCTTTCTATAAGTTGAACCTTCAGGACAGACCACTGTCACAAACACTGGTAGTGTGAAAAAAAATAGTGAAATCCGGAGAACCTCCTGTGGAAAAGCGATTTAGGGACGACGTGACGATAGGGGCAAGTCTCTAGAGCTTTAGAAGGATCCGACTGGGTCAGCACCACCACGCAGATACCACCTGTCAACGGGAGGAATGCAAAGAGTGACGGTGAGCAAAAATAGATATTGTGATACTCTGTTTTGCAGGACCCTAGATCTGACGTCTGGCCCGTTGTATAAAGCGATAGATCATTACGAATTAAGACCACTGTGTCAGGTAAGTCAAGCACCATCACCGAGTCATTGACTGAGAAAGGGAAAGGTTCCAGCTGATAAACCTCAAACACATCCTTTGACCTGAAGGGAACGTGAATCACTATAGCTTCCGACGTCAGGAATGACTCCAGCAAGGGATAGTAGTGGTGTATGGCATGCATGTCAAACAAAGGTGTTAGTTGGTGGTCCTCTACTCCTATTTTCAAAGCCTTTTGCAAATCCCTGACAGGAAAAAGAAAAGAGGTAACCCTACCACAATCTGCATCCACTACATTCTGTATCACCAGAGCATTAGTATGGAGGACAGAGTTGACAGCACTTTCCAAGGCAGGCAAGGTTTGTAGAACAAGTTCAATTTGGTACATATTAGCCATGCCGGTCCACAACTCATTAATGGAAGAGCCTAAGGTTCGAGAATAAGAAGCAATATCCTGTACTGCATGCTCAAGTCTGGAAATGTGTAAGGAATTCATCCTAATGGTTTTGTGTTGAGTAGCAGCAAGTGAAGCCAAGTGGTTATACCTATCCCGCAGTTCCTCCACATCCTCATCCATTGCGGTTCCAAACAACATGCGGGAAAGTTGCCCAATCCCATCGATCAAGCCCCGTTTAGTACGGTTAGGAAAGGAAAGGGCTGCTTAGTTCTCTAAAGCCAGGGTTAGAGTATCATTCAAGTACTTTATGCGGTCATGCATCAGAGGCAGGATACCGTCTTCAGGAGCATTGCTATCCATCTGCAACACAACCCCAGTCACTTGGTCCGTTATTGTCCTCAGTGTGCCCGGTATTTCCACCAGAGCAGTAAACGGGTACTGGACCCACAGGACATCCTCGACCAGAGAAACTCGGCCCAAAAGAGCAGAGAGGGCTCCCGGCTTGAGGTGCGCAGGGTCTGCAGCCAGAACGGAGCTCAGAAGGAAGTAGAAGGTGAGGGGCAACATTTCCTGGAACCAAGCAGAAAACCCTTATTGGCGAGGACGCAGGTTATAGTCGTGTGTTGGAAAGATAGACAAAGCATCGTCAGGCTGAGGCAAACAGGCGGTTCTCGCTGGTTCAATTAAAGTCGAATCGATGACCTCAGGCTGGGCGTGTCTTTTTGAGGCGATCACTATGCACAATTTCATATGAATTAAAAATGAGATCATAAAGCTCAAATTTGTGACCACCTAGTTGCCTAACTATCTGGCGTGGGCCCACGAATTTAGGGGACAACTTTGAATGTCTCTCTGGGACTCGAATCATAACAAAGTCACCCACTATCAAGGAAACAGGGGTGGCACGCTTGTAAGCGTCCACCCACGAATGGCTGTGTCGTAGGCAGACAAGTGGGCGTCCCAGAAATGGGAAGCAGGAACCCGACAGTGTGCGGTGTGGGCGCGCGGGGCGATATGGGCGCGCGGGGCGGTGTGGTGCTGTGTGCTGACTCGACTCGTACGGGGGCAGGGGGGGATGGCGTTGCTTGTGTCAGCTTCCTTGTACACTTTCCTGTCTGCCCCTTGACGACACTTGCCACCGCTAAGTGTTAAGTGTTAAGAGAGAAAAAGATAACACACATAGAACACTTCGGAGGAGGTCCGGAAGCCGCTGTTCGCCACTTTTGTTAGCCTTTTTGTTTGCAGTTTTTTTGTGTTTTTGATTAAGGCGCGAACTATTATCTCACGTCAGGTCCGGTGTACCGTTGCCTTCTTTCTCCAGTTGATAGAAGTCGTGAGACAACACAATAGCCTTTTAGTTAAGTGATGTGTGTTATGTGTTGGCCGAGCGGTGGCCGTTATAAGTTCACTTTGAGTTCACTTAATTTACTCTCTCTCTCTCTCTCTCTCTCTCTCTCTCTCTCTCTCTCTCTCTCTCTCTCTCTCTCATGTAATTAAAACAGTTGTGGCTTTGTAACTATATTCACAGTCTTAACTATAGTGTGGAGGAGTCACGCACAAGAGTCACGCACACCCCCCGAGCAGTCTTCTGCTCTCGACCGCCGCCCGCTATATTCTGCCGGCTTCTCTTGGTACAGGAGCGGCCAGCGGGCAGCATGCTTGCTGAATCAACACTGTTCCCACGGCAAGGAGCACCTCCTAAGCACAACGTAGCGTCTGTGTTTAACGTCCTGGCGCCACTGGGCCATGGCGATACGACATACATTCACACATTCACATCATGTTCTAATATACACATTACATAACATGTATAATAAGACGCTTAATATAGGTTGATTTATATAGTGAAATGATTATATAAAAATAGTAACTTTTTATGTAGATATCTTAAAATGATTTCAATACAAGATAGTCAACATATTGAAGTGTTCATATATGAATGTTTATTGAGATATATTATTTTTGGTGGCGTCAGGAAGGTTTTCCGTCGCGGCGCGTGAAATGAGTCAGATTCGGCGAATTTTCGTCGCGACTTCTGGTCAAGTTCGAGCAAAAACTACTGAAGCTAGGAAGGCGTGCTTATTGGCAAATGAAAGCTCTATAATATATATATATATATATATATATATATATAATATATATATATATATATATATATATATATATATATATATATATATATATATATATATATATCATAGACTCCTTTAAGGAAGGACTGGAACGTCAGGACCTCGGGGTTTTTAACTTGAGTCTGAGAGACTTCATGCCTGATTTTTTAAAAATTGACATATGTTATGTATTTTCAAATTTTAAGATCATTTTGCTCCCACAACTTTTCCTGTTTTTATCTCGTTTTCTATGCAAATCCCATTTTCTGTTCAAATCTCACTGACTAATGTGTTTTGTTTCTGTTTTTGTTATAGAAACGGTCCAGCTGGTGATCTCACAATATGCCACGTCACTGTAGCTGCTTTGGTTGTAAAGGGAACTATGATGGGACACCTTATGTAAAAGTCATATCCTTCCCAAAAGATCCTGAGGAGAGGGAGAGATGGATATTGGCAATCCCGAATGAGAAAGAAAGCTTGAGACGCTTGAAGGAGATATATATTTGTGAGACACATTTCAATTGTGAATGGGTGTCAGTTAAGGGTGGCAAGCGACCCAAACAACCTCCATCAATATTTCCTGGAATACCAAAATCAGCTTTGAAGCAGGTTACCTCAGCCCCACGCCCAACATCATCTTCTACAGATGGTCAGCAAGTTGGGACTCAGACTCAATCAGGAACAGGCGCACCTCATCTCGCAGCTCGTACAAGCGGTTGAGAACTTTGCCCCGGGACAGCCACCTGACTTCTGTGTGGAACAACAGTGCTTCATGCTCCGAGCCCATCTCATTGCAGAGTGTGGAGAACAGCCTGGCGTTTATGGGACGTGTTTTGATGTAGTTTACTATTTTAATCGCAGTCTGAAGAACACTACTTAACTCTGGATTGAGTGCTTTGCTCGCAAGAGCTTCCCTGTGAATAATACAATGTGTAAAATTTATGTGAGGTGCCACTTGTAAAACTCTTGCCTTAAGTCCTTTCCTTTTACCCAACATTGCCCCGGCACCGTCTGTGCACACACCAACACACTGGTCCCAACACAAGCCCTCCTCTCGTATTTTGGTGTCCAGCTTTGTGAATATGTCACTACCTGTGCAGGTTCCGTCCAGTACAGTGCAAAAAAGCATGTCTTCTTGAAGTTTTCCAGCAAAACTGTATCTGATGAATACCAGTAGTTGTGCAGAATTTGATATGTCTGTCGACTCATCTAGCTGCAGAGCATACTTGCTTCCCTTAACCCTGTCAATCAGCTGACACTTAATGTCATTTGCAATGTCATTAATACGTCGAGTAATAGTGTCGTTAGACAGCGGGACTGTTTCAAGCTCACGGGCTATTTTATCACCATGCATAATCCGACTCATAGTCACTGCGCCAGGCTTCATGAGGTTTCCCCAATGGTATGTGGCTGTTTGGACTGTGCAATTAGGTATGCTACCTCATATGATGCCATCTGAGCTTTGGTAGAGATTGTGGTTTGCCGAGTTAACACTTGCTTTTGATCCTGCAGCTCTCCCTCCTTTCGGCGGAAAAATTCTATTGGTTTATCAGCATGAGATGGATGCTTGGTTTGCAAATGTCTTTTCATTTTCACAGGCTTTAAGCTTTCATGTGCAAGCATTTCTGAGCACAGAACACACTGGGGGTGCTGCTTCTCATTAATGGTAAAACTAGTGAATCCGTACTTTATAAATTCCTCTTGATATTTTCGATGTTTGGATGGTTGGTCATACTGGGGGGTCTTACCCTTACGTTTGTCTTGTCCCTTATTTATATTTGAAGTAGAACTAGTAGATGGCTTTTCAGAAGGAATTTCGTCAGTTGTTTCTGAGACACTGTTGTCAATATCTGATGTTTGTTCCCTGTTTGCAGTCCTTCGGATTATCCATCGCTCCATGTTGCATATATGTATATAGCTTCCTAGCAAAAAATGTGCCTACACACACAGACGAGGCACCTGTGACTGAGGAAAGATTCACCGTCGACTAGTCACTAACTCGACTCACGTACGTGCCATCCTGAAAAGGAAAAAAAAAAGTTTATGTACAGTAATACTCCGCTTAACGAACGTTCGTCTAACTCTAACGAATTTCCGGTTTAACGTACTATATAAAGTTGGACCAAAATCCGCATAACGTACAAAACACATCCGCTTTAGCGAATTTTCTCCACCTCCTGTGTGTGTGAGTTGGCGGGGCGGGGCGGGGTGGCTTCACTTTTTCAATCTCATGGCGTCTCCATTATTATAAACTCCACCCTTCGGGCGTCTCCATTATTATAACCTCCACCCTTCGCCACGTGACCGATACGCGTACTATACGAGTGTATGTACTACTGTGACTCTTGATGCTGGTACATGTATTGGCTGCCTCTCTACCGCTCGCCACGTTTTTGCCGCCGAAGACACACACACACACTTTTCTCATCAGTATCTCACAATTAACACAACAATACCACCACTACTAAGCATTCCCCATAACAGTGAAGATTCAGGTTTGCTTTCCACTCACCTGTCACGCCAAGAAGTGTGTAGATATGCAGGAATTATTGATAAAACACAGACACACACAGACATTAACACATCGCCGCGTCGCCCAGCTGAGTGTTGTTGACAGTGTGGCGGCGCAGCGCATCATATCACGTCTTCAAACTGCGCTGCGCATTATTATAATATCTATATTTCTAAGCTTTCATTAAGCTTTCATTGACAATAAGTAAGTAAATAAATCAATAAAATAAACAAATAACTGAAATGATATCTAAGTCACGTAACTGAGAAGACAAGGAAGGTTCTAAGCCTGAAATTTAAACATTCAGTTTATTATTTGTTTGAAATTTATGAGCAGAATTATTTTGACAGCCTTAAAACAAAAGTCGACCATAATACTATTTTTTTTTTTTTAACATCATCTCGCGACCCCCCAAAAGCATCTCGCGACCCCCCGAGGGGTCGCGACCCCTAGGTTGAGAACCACTGTTCTACATCACAATCAAGAGCTAAAAAGGTGCATGCAGCTGCTGAGGCTGCAGACAAAATCCGAGATTTCGACCAATTTCGCGCCAAAATTAGCTCCTATTTTCCTGGTTTTAACGTCATAAAAGACCAGAAAAATCTCTACCTATCAAGAACTGACGCTACTGGACAAACTGTCAAGCAGTTCTTTCATTTACAACAAGTCAACTCACCTTTTGGATTCCTATTCTTGAATAGAGTTGAGAAAGATGGCATTGAGGTGCCTAAACGACTTTTTCCTTTGCAAAAGAACAGCTTGCTCTCAAAATGGTCCCAGATTAGATCCATAACTGAACAGGTAAACACCTATGAGTACACAAGCCAGGAAAGTCTTCAGTACATAATAAGCCAGCTCTGCAAAATGACTGAGGCACACGAGCTTCCTCATTTAACCTTCATTCTGTCACAGCTGCGGCTTGTGTTCAAACCTCCTGATGGTCGTCGATTTCATACCGAGACTCTGATATTCGCAATGCAGCTTCACAACATATCACCCAGTGCATACAAAATGATTCGTCGATCTGGCTTAATCATTCTACCATCAACAAAAAAGATAAAAGAGGTGCTTTCTAGTAGTCTGCAGGACTCCAACCTCAAAACGTTATTCGACCAGCTTAAGCCGCAGCAGCGTTTGGTGAATCTAATGTTTGATGAAGTAAAGCTGATCGAGACATTGCGATTTTCTGGAGGACATGTTCTAGGATATGCTCAAACGTTGCAGCGGGTAGTGGCCATGAAATGCTTGCTTCACATGCTATGGTTGTTGAAGTTGCGCCATTTTGGTGGTCCACGCTATATTCTACGCGTTTTACCCTGCAAAAAGCTAGCTGCCGATAAGCTGAGTGAACTTCTTACTGAAGCTGCCTCAGCTGTAGTTGGTGCTGGCGGTACTGTGATTTCTTTGATATGTGACAATTGCAATACCAATCGCAGTGTTTATTCGAAACTTGGAGGACCTGGAAGTTGTCAAGTGCTATCCATTCAAGAGCAATCTATGTTCTTAGTGTACGACTACGTGCACATCTTCAAAAATGTTCGTAACAACTGGATTACTGTTGATGGCCAGACACTCTCATTTCTTGTACATGGCAATGAGTACAAAGCTTACTGGAGTGATATTCGGAAGCTTTATGAGATCGACCGAGCTACTCCTATTCGCTTAACCAAGCTGACGCACACCGCTGTTTTCCCCAAACCCCTTCAACGCCAGAGCGTACCCTTAGTATGTCAGGTGTTCAATGACAAGACTGTCGCTGCCTTAAAGACCTTCAAGGATTCATTGGGCATCAGCGAAGGCACCATCATTCTCACCCAGACAATGAGTGAGTGGTTCAAGATGATGAATGTGAAAGACCGTTTCTCAGCTAGACATCTACGTGACGAATCCAGACAGCCTTGGACAGCAGACTGTACATCTTTCACTAAGTTGGAGGACGCCTGCCAAATTATATCGACCTGCACATGGCAAGGAGGTAGTGGTCGTAAGCTGAAGTTAACTAAGCAAACTGCTGAAGCATTCATTGTGTCTACACGTAATAATGTGGCTGCTGCCGAATTGCTTCTGGCAGAGAAAGACTTTGACTACGTTCTTCCTGCTATATTCACGGATGAAGCCTTGGAAAAGTTTTTCGGTCAAGCCAGGCAAAGAAGTGGTGGAAACTTCTACATTGATGTAGTTGACATTATGGCTGCAGCAAAAGTTACAAATTTGCAGACACTTCTAAAGCATGACATTATGCCAGAATCTAGTTCTCGTGTGCTTGATTGCGACAAGAATTGTACTTCTTCCATAAATCCAGATGAGCGAAGTGAACTCATTGACGAGATCACTCCTCAAGACACTCGGGAGCTCTTGAGGTCTGCTGATAACCTTAAGCATAAAGTTGTATATTTGGCTGGATACCTTGTTCATAAATATTGTAATAGCACTAGTATGGAGGATATCATGGATGATGAAGATGGTAACGAGGTGTCATCTGAGTTCTTAGATCATTTGAATAGAGGTGGACTGAGTGTGCCAACTATTTCAACTGTCTTTTTTGTACATAATGCCTATAATTTGCATGCCATGACTAAAATGCATTGCCGCTTTCATTTTGCTGAATTGTTATCTTTTGTAGATGCACCTTTAGCTACTAATAATGCAGCATGTACGACTTTAGCCAACATTCTATTGAAAGCTCAGGTTCTCAATGTAAGTGACAAAGAAAAGGCTGTGAGATGCCTCAGGAGGCAAGAAAAGCTCTCCATCTAGCGATGTTCATCTAATCAAATGTTAATGTCTTTGAGTTTTGTTGTGATGAGAAATACCGTTCTTTATTTCTTATTTTAGTGTTTCATTGTTTTAGGGCTTGTTTGGAATGTTTGAGTAATACAATATTTGACAATATATATTAAATTTGGACAGAACTACAGACTTGCCTCTTATTATAATCAGCCATCCCTCACCATCTATGAGTTACACACAAAAACGAGTAAAAATGACCAAAATTCACTATTTTGACCTTGAAATATGACCTTTTGACCTTGAAGATGATGAAGATGACCCCAGGTGGTGTTGAAAATGTCACTATTGAACTCACCGTCCTCAAAAACCCCCATTTTGACTCAGAGAACGTGTTTCTAGCCCTTCTTAGAAGTCATTTTAGTCCAGGACTCAAGTTAATCCTTCAGACTCAAGTTAAAAACCCCGATCAGGGGACGTTCCAGTCCTTTCTTGAAGGACGATATATGACAATATATATTAAATTCGGACAGCTCTGCAGACTTGCCTCATATTATAATCAGCTATCTCTCACCATTTATGAGTTACACACAAAAAACGAGCAAAAATGACCAAAATTCACAAATTTGACCTTGATAAATGACCTTTAGACCTTGAAGATGACCCCAGGTGGTGTTGAAAATGTTACTATTGAACTCACCATCCTCAAAAACCCCCATTTTGATCCAGAGAACGTGTTTCTAGCCCTTCTAGAAGTCATTTTAGTCCAGACTCAAGTTAATCTTTCAGACTCAAGTTAAAAACCCCGAGCAGGGGACGTTCCAGTCCTTCCTTAAAGGAGTCTATGATATATATATATATATATATATATATATATATATATATATATATATATATATATATATATATATATATATATATATATATATATATATATATATATTTAGGTATAGGCAGGAGATTTTCTTTCTGATCAGAAGTTTTCGTTTTTCACGAGTTTTCTTGTATTGCTTTGGTGAAAACAATACTGCCCGGCTAAAGAGACCCAGAAGTCTGACGTCATATACAGGTTCAACTGCACAAGAGGAAACTGCGAAGTCCTCTTCCTCGTATATCGGCATGACGACAATGAGGCTGTCTCGGCGACTTACATTCCATCTATCTGCCGGAGCCCCCAAAAGACACCTTCGAGAAGAACACGGAGAGAATATAACAAGAAACACCCTGGAAGAAAACATAGAAATTCTGGATACCTGCCAGGATAGACGACGACTAATATTGGAGGCCTTGTACATACAAGAACTCAAGCCAAACTCAACATTCAGGCTGAGGACCCACAGGCCCTACCGAGCATGCGCCGACAAACAGGCAGCCATCAATCATCGATGCGCGCACGAGGGACGCGGGACGAGCCAATCAGGTCCCGCCCAGAGGAGAGTAGCAGCGAGGCTCCAGCTTAAAAGGAGCCGCGCGCCATCCACTTACCATTCTCACCTCAACACCAGGGGAAGGAACATATCTCTACTAGCTGCTGATGAAGGGTTAAGAACCCGAAATCCGGATCCAGCCAAATGACAAGCTACGGCGAAGTCATACAACCCTATCAAAAGAGAATAGAACACTACTAAGACAAAAAGTACATTGAAGAAAATAATAAACGCCGACCAGCTATCACTTTTAACAATATATATATATATATATATATATATATATATATATATATATATATATATATATATATATATATATATATATATATATATATATATATATATATATATATATATATATATATATATATATATATATATATATATATATATATATATATATATATATATATATATATAGGTCGGTATGTATGTATATATATATATATATATATATATATATATATATATATATATATATATATATATATATATATATATATATATATATTTGGTATCAAAAGAAAGCAAATAGGGTTGAGTACTAAATAAAGAATAAAAATATGTATAATAAGGCGCTTAATATAGGTTGATTTATATAGTGAAATGATTATATAAAAATAGTAACTTTTTATATAGATATCTTAAAATGATTTTAATACAAGATAGTCAACATATTGAAGTGTTCATATATGAATTTTTATGCAGATATATTAATGTTTGTGGCGTCAGGAAGGTTTTTCGTCGCGGCGCGTGATATGAGTCAGATTCGGCGAATTTTCGTCGTGACTTCTGGTCAAGCTCGAGCAAAAACTACTGAAGCTTGGTGGCAAATGAAAGCTCTGTTAATACAGATTAGTAATCAGAAAAAAAACTGGAAAGCGCTAAATAAGTAAAAAAGTTATAAGCAAAAAACTAGGACGTGTCCAAATCGCAACGAAAGGGCCGAAAAGCAGGCTATTTTGTGACGGCCCGAAGACAAACGTGGAATCGAGCTATCAACAAATCCTTCGAGAAGGTCAAACTACATTGCCAAATTACAGCCTTCTAGTGGCAATAACAATGTCACACAAATTGTCTGGAGTTCGTCAAAATCGCTCTCAAAAGGGTTAACGTTTCGAGCTCTAGCGACGAAACTACTGGGAGTAGGGAAGAGTTTTGCTTCATATAGGAAAGCCCATTGGTAGGGCTAAATTAGTTGTTAAATAAGGTTTTTGAAATTCTCAAAAAATGAGTGGGTTTCAAGGTTGGGAACTCAAAAAAAACTTTTTTTTTCAGTCGTTTTTTGCGAGTTTATTCGATGTTTTACCCTTTCGAGTCAGTTTTTGAGCCCGATCGCTTATTACAAAATATAGCCCTTTCATTTTGCCGTCGATTGATACCAAAAACATTTATGTAGCCCCAGAAATAATGGAGTTATGGCGATTCGCACCAAAGCGGTTGATTTTCCAAAATTCGCGGCTTATTACAGGGCTGGGGCAAGTTTCCGGTCCATAGCGTAGGGTTCACTGATAGAAAACATCAAACAATTCATTTTGGAGATAGGAAACATTATATGGGATAATAAACATCAATGCTGTCCAGAAGACCACCTATCAACCCGGACTCTAGATTCTAGGATCAAAGATGAGCTCTGGGAGGGCAGCATGAGCCAATGCAAGATGGCGCCACTATAAACACTCGCCTGCGCCAGAACGGGCTGGGCCGACCATCAGGACCTACCGGAAAGAAGCCTTGGACCGACCATCAGGATCCACCGGGAAGAAGCCTACCGGCGCAATAGGCTGCAATGTAAAAAAAAAAAAAAAAAAAAAAAAATGGTAATTCTTCTAAAGTATGTCCGTCACTTGGTGAAGAGTTGACAGCAAATATAAAAATTGTTAGGTTGTAAAGAGATAACAGTGACTGGTTATATGCACACTTTCATATCTCATTTCCTAATATACTATTTACTCTTATGTAGTTATATATGTATGGTAGTAACCTTCCATCCTCTCAGGAAACAATAGGAAAACAAGATTGAAAATGGTGAAATACCTTTTTTTTTATGCACACAGGGTATATGATACAAATAACTATTTCAGGGAGTCAATGCAGGTGTGTGTGTGTGGGGGGGGGGGGGGGGGGGTTATGATAGACAGGAATAGCAATCGCACATCAGTTGCTATGCCGAAAACCGGCCAGCAATATTGGCCCATGAGTTGGGAGTGCTGGTGTAATAATCATCCCATATGATATCCAACAGTACAATAATATTACAATAATGTCTTGAAAATAATCCTGATACATTTCTAACAACAGAGGAGTAGATGGAAAGCTGAAATACTGTAGTCCATAGGTGAGACCATAGGGACAATTTGGATTTTTAATATCCCAGGGCAAATGTCCAGTTAAACAAATTCAAATGTATGTAGAGTTCCGGATATATACTCCAACTGGATCCTGGCTCCAGGAGTATAAAGTATCATTAAATAACATAAAGATCCTGGTGATTAATTCTTGCAAGTGTATTTCGTCGACTGACTGTTTTGCCTACAGTCAGTCGAGGATATACACTTGCAATAATTCATCGCCAGGACCTTCATGTTATTTAATTATACTTTCTACTCCTGGAGCCTGGTGTCCAGCTACGACACTCACAGAAGGTCCGAATTCGGACGGCAGGCCGCCAGCTGAGTAGCCCAAGCCTGTTTCTTGAGGAGCACTATGCGACCGTCTGTATTTTTATAAGTGGTGGGCACCAATCACTTTTTTGCTGTTCCGATCCCCGATCATCCGATCACTTTGGGCAACTGATCCGATTCCGATCATCCGATCATTTTTTTTTTTAAGTTTTGCTGTCCCGATCACTGCATTCCGATCAACTGATCATTGAAAATTATAACAATGTTATTTTTTAGAAAATAATAATTATAAGAAACACCTACTTTAGGCGGCTTCAAGTAGCAATTTGGAATAAGTAATAACTTAAATATTTGTTTATAAATATCTTTATTTTTTCCTCTTTCTTTTGGTATATAGGATAGATACATAGACATATAGATTCTTCTTATTTTAGGCATTTATTTAGGTTTACCCTTTTTATTCAGTTTATGAAAGTATGAAAAAGGAATATGTTCGCTATTATAACTATTGTTTGAAGTTGATTTAGATCAGTGGTTCTTAACCTGGGCTCGACCGACCTCCAGGGGTTCGGCGACCCAGTCTCAGGGGTTCTGCGAAGATCTTCCCGAAAGACTTTACAATTTTGAATTTTAAGCAAATTTTCTTTAATATTTTTAAGGATTAAAATGGAATCCATTCCTTGTATTATGCAACTTAATATACTCTTTTTTAAGCATTTTTTCTTCCACTTGTATGTTTTTTTTTCTTTATACTTGAGGGGTTCGGCTAGTGTGAGGAGGTTTTCGTTACGGTTTGGCGCCTCTGAAAAGGTTAAGAACCACTAATTTAGGTATTTTGACAAATATTTGTCAATTTTTTAGTATTTTGATATTTAGGAAACTATTTTTTTTATATTGTATAAAAACAAACGACAGTGATCATTAATCTCCTATCCTTCTTGACCAAATACCTCTTTGAATAAAATAAGTTGGTGCATAAATAAGGGAGTTACAAGAACATAAGCAATAAGGTTTTGATTATAAGTGAGCCGGGTAGGACACTTAGCAATGGATTGGATAAGTTCAGGTTCAACGAAGACATAGACAAGAGATGGTTTACCAACAGAGTGGTGGATGAGTGGAATAGACTTAGCAGTCATGTGGTGAGCGCCAACACGATAGATACATTCAAGAAGAGGTTAGATACGTTCTTGGATGGGAGGGGTATGGGGCGTTAGTTTGGTGCCGTGGTCTAGTCGGCATGTTGCGCTGTCTCGCGAGACCTTCCTCCTCTTCTTGTTGCAGGGGGGAGGGGAAAGGATACGGGATGGTGCGGTGTGGCGTTTGGCTTGCAGTGCCACATTGGGATCACAGGAGCTGCCTTGTATTGGCCACCCGGTCTGTTGCAGACTCCTTATTTTCTTATGCTTTTAATTTAACAAGGGATTCCCGATTTTACAACCCCCCCTTATTAACTACTGAATAATAACGCTTGCATTATTACCGCGCGGCGAAACCCTAACCAGATTCCCGACTATGCTGAGCCCGACGGGTGGGGGTGGGGGGTCGAGGGGAGGCAAAGCCCCACCCCCCCGTTAGAAAGGTGGGAGGGTCGAGGTGGGGCGAAGCCCCCCCTTTTAGCTTCAGTCTTGTTAGTTTCCTGAGAAGGAACTGACGCTGCCGACATTAGAGGGTGGTAAAACTGCATCAGAAAATGCATAACTGGTAACTGAGGCAGCCCCCCCCCCCCTCCTCCTCCTCCAAAGATTGCTCCCTTCCCATGGGGGGGGAGCACGGGCCTTTGCTAATGGCGTTCCGTAGCAGGGTGCCGACAGACCGACTCTATCGGCGACCGCAATCTAGCCGACCAAGTCGGTCTGTCGACGAGGACTCGCGTGTCTCTGCGACCCACCTGCGGAACTGGAATTGTTCACGCTTCTTGACTGATTAAATCAATAAGTAAGTCTTTTACCATGGCTCCGATGGGGCTCGACCTCTTTTTAAATGCCTCCATGCTTGTAGGGGTGATACTAAAGGGCAGAAAAGAGGTAGCAGCACGAACACGTGTGCACTCCCGCAGGCTGTAAAGTGTAAATACTGGCCGCCAGGGATGCCAACTCTATCACTCACGCCCTATGTTCCCAATTATACCTATATTTGCCTTTCAATCAACCATTTTACTCGTGATTATACATTGAAAAATATGTATGATTACACTAATATATGTAAAATGCTTCAATTATCAATATTTCCGTGTAGAGATGTGTACAGAGGCTACCAACCCAACTCGGAAGAAGCCCTAACGGAGGAAGGGGCCGAGATCACTTATAGTATCTGGCAGAAAGGGGGCACTGCTTAAGGGAAGAGGAAGAGGAACGTGTAGAGGCTGCCAAATGGTACGGCTGTTAGGCCACTCGGCAGTGACTGAAAAATCCAAGGTGGTAGCTTGTGGATTCAAACCGAGGTTGTCCATGGCGTGGTGAATGTGAGCCCAGCACGCTAACCACTCAGCCACCGCCTACCCATTTGCATCGATAGTCTAACATACAAGCAAACGAAAAGACATAGTCACATCATGGAAGAGCGATCAATGTTTTTTTTTTTTCAAATTCATTGATTGATAGCTCATTTCAGGTATATTAAAAGACAACTGTCTTAATAATTAACTGCATGTAAATAATGATTAATAATCGAAATAACATGAAATAGTATAAAGTAACTGTTGAATTTGATGCTAGGCAACTAGAATATTAGGCTACCGCTGTTGTTTACATGCCACGCATCAAAATTCCTTACATCAAAATTCCTTATGTGTAGACACTTGCTGAGTCGGATTTCAGTTTATGTACCTGAATGATATGAAATATGGGTATCTGGAAGGCTATTAATCGTTTGAGTATGATCAGACTATACTGTTTGATATACAAATTGTAATTTCGTGTGATTATATGGTAGATTATCGCTGCAAATCGGCACGTTTGCTGTTCATATAAAAAGGCGATGTTTTTTTATTTATTACAAATATTCAAATAGTATATGTAAGTATATAAAGTTGATCACGCAGTCACGAACTAACATTGCGCAGGTGCCACATCTACGTTCGCGAGTGGACAGACGGAATGAAACGGACTATAGTTTTATTTTATTTCAGCTACTGGTTCATTTCTTTTTTTTTTGTGTGTGTGTGTGTGTGTATTAAAATTCGTGTTTTCTTACTGTTTTATTTTGTTTGTTTCTCTACTGGGTTCACTTTTTTTTTGCTACTGGTTTTATGTTGTTGTTAAAGATTTACCCCTAGTATCACTAGGGGAACGGGCCCTTGCCCAAAGACTGTTAGTTAAGTTAGTTAAGAGGGTAAAAATGCTCCCTCCCTGCGCGGGGGAGCACGGGCAGGCCCGTAGCAGGGTGCCGACATACTGACTCTATCGGCAATCGAAATCTAGCCGACCAAGTCGGTCTGTCGACGAGGACTGGCGTGTCTCTGACTGGTTTTATTTAGCAGTATATCTTTGACAGTCAGCCCAGTTTATTTTTGTACACTGGCTGAGAAGGATATATATATATATATATATATATATATATATATATATATATATATATATATATATATATATATATATATATATATATATATATATATATATATATATATATATATTAAGATTTATCCCTTAGTATCACTAGGGTACGGGCCCTTGTCTGAAGATTGCTCCCTCCTGCATGAGGGACCACGGGCCTTTGGCAGAGGCGGCCCGTAGCAGGGTGCCGACAGACGGACTCTATCGGCCATCGAAATCTACCCGACCAAGTCGGTCTGTCGGCGAGGACTGGCGTGTCTCTGTATATATATATATATATATATATATATATATATATATATATATATATATATATATATATATATATATATATATATATATATATATATATATATATATATATATATATATATATATATATATATATATATATATATATATATATATATATATATATATATATATATATATATATATATATATATATATATATATGGTTTTTGTATTTAGGGGAAAAATGCGTGTATCCTATTGACATTATTATGAATTCGTGTATTTATATGTGTATTTATATGTATTTACATATCAACATTATGTTCAAACGGTACTTATTATAATGGATAGTTGTTTATTGTTCTGTATCTCTCTTTTGTGTAGTGACTATATCGACGGCTTCGTTTTGTTAACTGTACAGTGAAGACGCACTTTTCATTGGTTGGTGCAAAGAAAACGAGAAGCTTGAAAGAGGAACAGCGGTAAACGAGAAAACCTTTAGACGATTGTTGCACGGGGGTGCTAATTTATATTATTTAATTTGCTAACTTGCTTGTTACTGTGTAGACTGACGTAACCTAATGATGTGACTGAGTGAAGACGTAAAAACATACACTGTGAATTATAAACTGGTTCTGAGAGGAAGGGACACTGCTCTTTCCAATGCTCAAAAGCTCTTCTGAATCCTCAGTTCCTCCTCTCGTCTCCTCTTCGTAATCCACAAAACCCACTCTTCATAAGCTCGCCTCCTGCTCCAAATCCCATGTCTCTTTCTCCTAAATCTTCTTGCTTGATTTCGAATCCTTTGTGCCCCTTCCCAATCCTCAGTGCCTCTGACTGACTAACTATATGTCAAATTGGCAGACAAACTGACTGAAAAAGTGACTGGTAAACTGACTGACTAATAACTTGACTGACCTCGCGAACTAAGGGTGTGGCTAAATATATATCGGAATATCTGACTGACTGACTTATTGACTGACTGACACACTCAGGATAAGTCTCAGGAAGGCGCTTTGAGGCACGCGACACCAGGATGGATTACCAGATCATTCTGCAGTGGAGGCAGGAAATAGGGGATGAGGGGTAGAGGAAAGGGACAATGGGGGAAGGGAAGGATTACTGGATTTACATATGTTTACATAGAAAATCAGACCACACAGACCACATGGTCCAGAATAGGTGGTCTGTCCTTAAACCTAAGTGATTCTACATTAATTAGATGGCTCCAGAACGTTGCATTTCAGATCTAGTTAATATTAACTAGTTAATATTAAGTTCAAGGAAGTGACGGTCGAGCTTGTCATTAGTGTTACACCGGACCACTGAAGGTGGGAGCTTATTCTGTTCTCGCACTACAACGTTGGTGAAAAAAAATTTGGTGCAGTCTGAATTTACTTGTCTACATTTGAGTTTTATGCCATTGTTCCTCGTTCGCAAAGTGTCATCGATCATAAGCAATTTTGATCTGTCTACATTCGTGAAACCATTAAGTATTTTAAAACGTTCGATCAGTTTTCCTCGGAGGCGACGCTTATCGAGAGATAACATGTTAAGGGTGGAAAGCCTTTCTTCGTAGGATTTGTTGGAAAAATAGGAACATGTAATAAAGGGAAGGGAAGGAAAATAAATGAGAAGATAAGGGAAGGGAAGAGGAAAATTAGAGAAGGGGAAGAAGTTTGGTCAGGCTATTCAACTTGTTTTTGTTATTTATTTGTAAGACCGCATGGCGTGGGATATTAGGTTGAGCTAGGTTTGGTTTATTTAGCTTTATTGTTATTTATTTAAAGCACAGCGTAGGGTGATATTATTAGGAGGGTAAAATAAATATAATCATCCTAGGCGAGGTTAAGTTAGGTTAGGTTAGGTTAGGTTGAGTTAGGTTTGGTTTATTTGGCTTTATTGTTATTTATTGATAGCACAAAATAGGATGATATGGTAGGCGGTGGCTGAGTGGATAGCGTGACGGCGCCGGGTTCAGGACGACGCTGGTTCGCGCCCAGCCCGGTGTCACCAAGTCGGGATTTTTCAGCCGCCGCCGAGTGGCTTAAGACTACCCACATGCTGTCCAAAAGACCACCCATCAACCCGGACTCTAGATTCTAGGATTAAATATGAGCTCCGGAGGGCAGCATGAGCCAATGCAAGATGGCGCCACTATAAACACTTGCCTGCGTCACAACGGGCTGGGCCCTACCATAAGGCCCCTCCAAACAAGCCTACCGGCGCCACAGGCGAAGACGTAGAATAACAATTATGAAGGAGGGTATTATAAATATAATCATCGTTGGCTAGGTTAAGGTTGAGCTAGGTTTGGTTTATTTAGATTTATTGTTATTCATTTAGAGTAAAACACAGGATGATAATATGAAGGAGGTTAAAAAAACATATAATCATCGTAGGCGAGGTTAAGTTAGGTTAGCTTTTTTTTATTACTTCGTTTTTTTTTTTCTTTATAGCAGAGTAAGGCGTGATATTTTGATGGCGTAATAGAATAATATCATCTTCGTAGGTCAGGTTAAGTTAGGTTAGGTTAGGTTATTTAGATTTTTACTTAGTGTTTGGTTTATTTATTCATAGCAGAGCAAGACGTGATAATACGAAGGCGTAATCTAATAGTATCATTTCTGTAACGGCTCGTGAAGTGTTCGTTGAATAATTATTATCAGTTTAACACTCCTCAAGAAGATTACAGACACTGATAAGAAACTGGCTGATAAGCAAATATTCTCTCTCTCTCTCTCTCTCTCTCTCTCTCTCTCTCTCTCTCTCTCTCTCTCTCTCTCTCTCTCTCTCTCTCTCTCTCTCTCTCACCAATCTAAGATTCGTAATAGACTTACCGAAGATTACGTCATTATAGAAGCAAATAAAATTATTGTTCAACGAAGATTAAATTTGTTAAACGTGCAAATTTACACACTCAGACTTACTTTTTTTTCCTCTCTTTAGTTGTAGAGTTACCCCGTGTGTGTGTGTGTGTGTGTGTGTGTGTGTGTGTGTGTGTGTGCGTGTGGTGAATGCTAGGTAGCTAGTGGTTTGGACGGGAAGGAAGAAAAGATGAAGAAGGTTAGGGAAAACAAAATGATGAGGAAGGACAGATAGGGTAAAAGGTATTAGGATTAGGAAGGAAGGAAGGAAAAAAAGAAGGAACGGAAGGAGGAGGTAAGGGTAAGATGAACTAGAGATGGAATAGATGGATGAAGGAAGAGAGAGGGTGATGATGGTGGTGGTGGTAGTGAGGTGATGGTGGTGGTGGTGGTAGTGAGGTGATGGTGGTGGTGATGATGGCGGTGGTGGTAGTGAGGTGATGGTGGTGGTGGTGGTAGTGAGGTGATGGTGGTGGTGATGATGGCGGTGGTGGTAGTGAGGTGATGATGGTGGTGGTGGTGGCGAGGAGACAGTGTTTAATGGTGATGACAGTGGTGATGGATAGAGTGTAGCATGGTGGTGATCACATGTTTGCGGTGGTGTTGGCGGTGGTGCTGGAGATGGTAATGGTAATGGTGGAAGTGGTGGTGGAGTTGTTGTTTTTGGTGGTTGAGGTGGTGGAGGGGATGGCGGAGATGCTGGTGGTAGTGGTGGTGGTGGTGGTGGTGATGGTGATGCCTGATCGTACCAAGAGTATAGGGTCCTGTTATTATCTGTGATAAGGTGGTGATGAAGTGAGACTGTGTACCTGAGTGAAGGAGACCGGCAGGTAATAGTGATAGGTAAGAGTTAACGGTGTGTGTGTGTGTGTGTGTGTGTGTGTGTGTGTGTGTGTGTGTGTGTGTGTGTGTGTGTGTGTGTGAGTGAGTGTTTACAGCAGAGGAGTCAGTTCAAGGGCATAAAAAAAAGGTAACAAATGTAAAAAAAAAAAAAAAAAAAAGCCCGCTACTCACTGCTCCTAAACAGAGTTAGAGGAGTGGCCGAAAATAGGTCAGTTTCGGGAGGAGAGGTGTCCTGATACCCTCCTCTTGAAAGAGTTCAAGTCGTAGGCAGGAGGAAATACATATTGTTGTAACCCGCAATCCGGGCACACAGGGTAGACGACACACTGTTTGTATTAGTGACACTTGACTTAAAATTCTGGTACTTTAGGAGTATTTAAAGGAGTTCGTAAATGGGGTGATGAAACGGTGTCGCCTTTCTTATATGTATTTTATTCTACCTTAATACTACTTAATATTACAAAGGGTAAAAATATTGTTTAAACCAGCGACTGGCTTACGAGACTCAATGAGTCTTCAGGTTTTCTTTCACCATTGGTTACTGACGTTAGCACTGGTATAATATTGAGTAAAAACTCGCACAATAAAGTATCATAGAAATATAATCCTAAGTAAAACTAAGATAATAGAACACAATAGATATGTTAGATACGCTTTCCTCTATGGTACCACATTACTCCATACTCACAGTAGCAAAGGTGAATGTTCTACCCATGTTGTCTAGGGAAGGACAACTGAGTGTACAGCAACGAACAGAGTGCTGGTTGATCTGAGGTCTAGCCTGAATAAATGCTTCTTATATAGGCATGACATACATACAGACATCACGAGGGTAATACGTCAGGCGTGTGAGTCATACATCAAACTCACACCGAGCTCATACAATAATCTACCTAACCGACATGCTTAATTCACGCGGTGACGCAGCTTTGTTTTCATAACATTTTGATACGCGGTTGATCGTGTTTTGGCCGCGGTTGATTGTGTTTTGGCCGCGGTTGATTGTGTTTTGGCTTAGAGAGATAAGCGGGTGCGTTAATGGGCAATTGCAATTGTGTATAGGTTGGTAAATGAACAGTGTGTGTGGGGACAATCATGTCTTGGAGTCCGTGTTGTGTTTTAGCGGTCGATACCGCTGTTGTCATCGGAAAATATTGCCGGAGAAGATGATGATGACACGAGTGGTGTCGCGGCTCGCGGGGCACCACAATATGAAGGAAGATTGGTCCAGAGTTTACCAGCGTGAGGGATGAAAGAGTGAAGATGCTGGTTTACTCTCGCGTAAGGGATTTGCACAGTAAAGGGATGAGCTTGAGAAGAAAGTCGTGTGTGGCGAGGCCGCGGGAGAGGGGGAGGCATTTTTTTTTTTTTTTTTTTTTTTTACAACAAAGGAGGCAGCTTAAGGGCAACAAAAAAAGAAAACAATAATAAAAAAAAGCCCGCTACTCGCTGCTCCTAAAGTAAAACAAAAGAGGTGGCCGAAAGGAAGATCAAATACAGGAGGAGAGGTGTCCTGATACCCTCCTCTTGAAAGAGTTCAAGTCGTAGGCAGGAGGAAATACAGATGAAGGAAGATTGTTCCAGAGTTTACCAGCGTAAGGGATGAAAGAGTGAAGATGCTGGTTAACTCTTGCATAAGGGGTTTGGACAGTATAGGGATGAGCATGAGTAGAAAGTCGAGTGTAGCGGGGACGGGGAAGGGGGGGAGGCATGCAGTTAGCAAGTTCAGAAGAGCAGTCAGCGTGGAAATATCGATAGAAGATAGAAAGAGAGGCAACATTGCGGCGGAATTTAAGAGGTAGAAGACTATCAGTATGAGGAGGAGAGCTGATGAGACGAGGAGCCTTAGCCTCCACTCTGTCCAGAAGAGCTGTGTGAGTGGAGCCCCCCCACACATGAGATGCATACTCCATACGAGGGCGGACAAGGCCCCTGTATATGGACAGCAACTGTGCAGGGGAGAAGAACTGGCGGAGACGATACAGAACGCCCAGCCTCGAGGAAGCTGATTTAGTAAGAGATGAGATATGAAGTTTCCAGTTGAGATTTTGAGTTAAGGATAGACCGAGGATGTTTAGTGTTGAGGAAGGTGATAGCTGGGTGTTGTCAAAGAATAGGGGATAGTTGTTTGGAAGATTGTGTCGAGTGGATAGGTGGAGAAACTGTGTTTTTGAGGCGTTGAAGGACACCAGGTTCTTCTTGCCCCAATCGGAAATAATAGTAAGGTTGCAGTTTGCAAGTTCAGAAGAGCAGTCAGCATGGAAATATCGATAGAAGATAGAGAGGCAACATGGCGGCGAAATGTAAGAGGTAGAAGACTATCAGTAAAAGCAGGAGAGCTGATGAGACGAAGAGCCTTAGGCTCCACTGTGTCCAAGAGAGCTGTGTGAGTGAGATGCGCACTCCATACGAGGGCGGACAAGGCGCCTGTAAATGGATAGCAACTGTGCGGGGGAGAAGAACTGGCGGAGACGGTACAGAACGCCCAGGCTCGAGGAAGCTGATTTAGTAAGAGAAGAGATATGAAGTTTCCAGTTAAGATTTTGAGTTAAAGATAGACCGAGGATGTGTAGTGTTGAAGGTGATAGCTGAGTGTTGTCAAAGAATAGGGGATAGTTGTTTGGAAGATTGTGTCGAGTGGATAGGTGGATAAACTGTGTTTTTGAGGCGTTGAAGGACACCAAGTTCTTCTTGCCCCAATCGGAAATAATAGTAAGGTCTGAGGCTAAGCGTTCCTGTAGGGTGAGTCTTCTATTAAAAGAAGTTGAGTAATGCAGAGTAGAGTCATCGACGTAAGAATGGATAAGACAGTTCGTTTTGGAAAGAAGATCATCAATGAACAACAGAAAGAGAGTGGGAGATAGGACAGAACCCTGCGGAACATCACAATTAATAAGTTTAGGGGAAGAACAATGACCGTCTACCACAGCAGGAATAGAACGGTCAGAGAGGAAACTAGAGATAAAGGTACAGAGAGAAGGATAGACACCGTAGGAGGGTAGTTTGGAGAGCAAAGATTTGTGCCAGACCCTATCAAAGGCTTTTGATATGCCCAGCGCAATACCAAAGGTTTCACCGAAACGGCTAAGAGAGGATGACCAAGAATCAGTTAGGAAGGCAAGATCACCAGTAGAACGCCCCTTGCGGAACTTATACTGGCGATCCGATAGAAGGTCAGAAGTGGAAAGGTGCTTTTGAATCTTCCGGTTAAGGATTGATTCAAAAGTTTTAGATAGACAAGAAAGCAATGCTACAGGACGATAGTTTGAGGGATTGGAACGGCCACCCTTCGTAGGCACAGGCTGTATGAAAACATACTTCCAGCAGGAAGGAAAGGTTGATGTTGATAGGCACGGAGGCACAGTTTATAAGGACAATAGGAGGCACTCCATCAGGTCCATAAGCCCTCTGAGAGTTGAAGCCAGAGAGGGCATATAAAACATCATTATGAAGAATCTTAATAAAAGGCACAAAGGAGTCAGAGGGGATATGAGTTGGATGAATATGCCCAGAATTGTCCAGGTTGGAGTTCTTACAGAAAGTTTGAGCGAAGAGTTTAATTAACCAGGCAGGGTATCAGCACGGAAGCACAGTTTTTAAGAACAATAGGAGGCACTCCATCAGGTCCATAAGCCTTCTGAGGATTGAGGCCAGAGTGTGTGTGTGTGTGTGTGTGTGTGTGTGTGTGTGTGTGTGTGTGTAAACACGTCGTAGGGGCCAGCCAAACACCGTACATTATAAAACACGATTTGTTCCAAGTCAATACAAAAGGTCATAATCTTAAATGTCATAGTAATAATACATACATACGCACATACGAACATACACACGTACATACATACATACACACACGAAATACGTATGTCGACCCCCTACGCACATGTAACACTCTCTCATGTACTACTCACGATATATACATACATACATTGGGGAGGCGGTGGCTGAGTCGACAGGGTGACGGCGCCGCGTTCAGGAGGACGCGAGTTCAATATCCGCCCGGTGCCACCAAGCTGGGATTTTTCAGCCGCCGCCGAGTGGCTTAAAACTACCCACATGCTGTCCAGAAGACCACCTATCAACCCGGACTCTAGATTCTAGGATTAAAGATGAGCTCCGGGAGGGCAGCATGAGCCAATGCAAGATGGGGCCACTATAAACACTCGCCTGCGCCAGAACGGGCTGGGCCGACCATCAGGACCCACCGGGAAGAAGCCTTGGGCCGACCATCAGGCCCCACCATGAAGAAGCCTACCGGCGCAATAGGCCGCGACGTAAAAAAAAATAAATAAATAAATAAAATATTAACGTGATTTTTTATACGTCGAATTAGTCTTTAGTAACAACAATGTGGCTGATTTCTCTTGATTGGCCCATTTTTCAAGGCGTTCTTCTACAGGAAAGGAAGCAGCTCACGGGCAGAAAAAAAATAATAATAAAAAGCCCGTTAATTACTACGACAACAGACGAAAAAGGTGATGAATGAGAGGGAAGATGAGAAACGTGAAGATTGAAGGTAAGACAGAAAGGTGATCAGATCTGCCCATACAAAAAAAGAGTATTGATGAGTGGCCCAAAGAGAGGTCAGTTTCAGGTGGAAGTTAGTTGGCATCCTTGATTTTTTCTTTACATCAGTTTACCCGACTGAGTTTGTAAAATGTCGACTCAACTCTGTGACAATAAGGTGAGGTTGGGGGCATACGCTATGGATGCGCGTGGCCTAGGTGCTACAATCCACCACTTCTATTTCAGTCACAAAACAAGGAATTTAAAAGGCAGACTTGCCATGTGACTCTTTACTCGGTAACAGCGGGGATCATGTTTCTTAATGGTCCCTCTAAGCGAGAAAAATGAGAAAAAAAATCATCACTCACGCATGCCATTTCATAACATATATCAACGCATTTGTGATCATTTTATGCATCATCTATTTTAGTTTTTTTTATCATGGTAAAAATTTGGCCCGTCGCTGGTACACGGTAAAGCCACAAATCTGGCCCATCGCTGCTACCAGGTTAATAAATACCAATACCACGTTTACAAAGTCCGGCGATGTGCGTGGGAGCAGACTCGCTAAAAAATAAAAAAAGGACATTTGGCAGCGGGGCTCAGACATGATTATAGAGAACAGATTGTGAACCCCAGGGTGTGTAAGACTTAGCCTAATAATCAAAGCAAGCATTTATAACTGAACGAGTAAGGCACATGGAACATTCTCTTTCTTTCTCTTCTGTTTTCCTTTTTCTTTTTTCTTTCTTTTTTTGTCTTTTGTTTCTTATAAAGTTTACACTCGATTTTTTTGTTTCATTTTTCGTTTCTTCTCTTTTCTTCTTTTCTCGTGTTTTCTGTTTCTCTTATTTCTTCAGAAACTTTTTTTTTTGCTTTTATCTTCTTCATTGCTCGACACACATTTTCCTTCACCCACTTCTATTACTACTACTACTACTACTACTACTACTAATAATAATAATAATAATAATAATAATAATAATAATAATAATAATAATATTTGAGGGTGTTTAGTGGTGGTGGCGGTGGTGGTGGTGGTTCAGGTCGAGTGAAAAAGAATGAAAGGAAGAAAGAAAAAAATAAAGAAAATGAAAGAGAGAAAGCAAGAAAGAAATAAGAGAGAGAGAGAGAGAGAGAGAGAGAGAGAGAGAGAGAGAGAGAGAGAGAGAGAGAGAGAGAGAGAGAGAAACGAAGAGTTGTTACCTGGTGTGTGTGTGTGTGTGTGTGTGTGTGTGTGTGTGTGTGTGTGTGTGTGTGTGTGTGTGTGTGTGTGTGTGTGTGTGTGTCTTTCTCTTCTTTTTTTATCAGTCTTCGCGTCCATCCACCATATAATCAACAACAACATCAACATCAACAAAAAACAACAACAGTCGTGAAATACAGTAACAAGAATACACACATTGTTGTATTGAAATTGTTGTATAAAAAATTGTTGTAAACATTCCTTATCAATCGTATTTCTGTGTGTTTGTTTGTTCGTTTGGAAGACAAAACGGAATATTTTGTCATTATTATTATTATTATTATTATATTAGTATTAGTATTGTTGTTGTTATTGTTGTTGTTGTTATTATTATTATTATTATTATTATTATTATTATTATTATTGTCACTGTTATTACTATTCCTTTTCTTCCTCAATCTTTATCTTAAACCTTTCATCGTAACCATGTTTCTTTACTTCTTTTTTTTCACCCAGTTCCTATATTGGTATGAGTAGATAGGAAGAGACCTTGAGCTACTCCCGGTGAGGATATATGGGAAGCGAGGAGGGTGTTGAAGCCCTTCAAAGACCCTTCCCATGTCCTCACTAACCGTTTTCCTTTTGTCTCATCAACACCAGGGAGTAGTTCAGCATGCTCTCTAAAGACAGATCCTTGCTCTTTCTACACCACACTACATTCACACAACATACACACATTATCCTAAAATTCAAAATAAAAAAATGGCGCACAATAACACTGCCTTGGAGTCCCCGCCTGTGGGGGAACCATAAATTCCCCCAGGGAGGACTCCCCTTCTGGCTGCCGACTTGAGAGGGGTCCTGATAACTCCTCGAACCTCCTCCTTATCAATTTCTGCAAAATTCGCGGTCTCAAATATAATTTCCATTCTGTGGAACACCATATCTCCTCCTCTAAACCTCACCTTCTCTTCCTCATCGAAGCACAGGTTTCTGAGGCTACTGATAGCAATCTCTACTCTGTTTCCTCCTACTATCTCTATCCTAAATTTCAATCCAAAGCTGGATGTTGCGCCTACGTGCGCAACGACATCACTTGCCCTCGTACCCACGACCTTGACTCTGAATTTTCCACCATCTGGCTAAGACTTCATTGTCATTCTATTACTAAATACATCTGTGCTGTTTATCTCTCACCTAACTCTACTAACTATGTAAAATTCTTTGACTATTTGAACTCTAAAGTGGAGCACATCTTGACTCACTCTCCCTTCGCTGAAATCTCCATCTTGGGAGATTTCAATGTTCACCACCAGCTTTGGCTTTCATCCTCTTTCACTGACCAGCCTGGTGAACAAGCCTACAACTTTGCTCTCCTCAACGATCTAGAGCAGTTGGTTCAGCACCCTACACGTATTCCCGACCGTCTTGGAGACAGGCCCAACATTCTAGACCTCTTCCTTACCTCTAATCCTTCTGCTTACTCTGTCAAACTGTTCTCTCCGTTGGGCTCCTCCGATCACAACCTTATTTCTGTATCCTGTCCTATCGCTCCTGTTCATCCTCTGGACCCACCGAAGAGGCGATGCTTCTGGCATTTTGCCTCAGCTCGGTGGGACGACCTGAGGATGTACTTTTCCGATTTCCTATGGAATGATTACTGCTTCCAGGAGAGAGACCCTGTAGTCGCGCCTACGATATGTTGTATATATGATGGTGTAGTACGCGCCTACGAAGTGTTGTATGATAACTAATGACAGATAAGATTGTAACCGTAATGGTAGGAAATGTATGTGAGGAGTTAGGAGGAAGTGTGGTGGGGCGGCGATGGGCGCCTCAGAGTCCCTGAGTCAGCGTGTAGACGCCGAACTCAGCATAATCGTCAAATAATCAAGAACAGTGAATGATGTCATGCCTGACCCAAGGGTCACAGTGATATAGCAAGGTTTGCTTCAGGCGAGGAGGACAGACGCTAGGCGAGAAGACGAGAGGCAGGAGCGTGAGGCTCCTACCCATGGAGAGGAGACGAGAGACAGGAACGAGCGCAAGGCTCGTACGGCGTATGGCGAGGCTATTATTAGACCCCTCAATAATTGTGAGTATTATAAGTTTGATATTGTGTCATAGGAGAAGGTGACATTTGCTGTATTTGATGTGGCTGCAGTAATTGTATTGTGTTCATTGACACGTGCTGATGAGTTGTATTATTTTACCTCACTCAGGTTTACACGCATATTAAAAGCGAGTAAAACAAGACGGGTCTTCTGATTTATCCTGCCCAAGCCGCCATATCGCGGCTACAGTAAACAATTAACGGGTCTATCTGCGGTTGACGTGCCAACCTCGGGGTCCGAGAGAAGGGCGCGGGCGGAGAAGAGTGTCCATGCCGCCGCCGCCGCCCTTCTAACGCGCCAGCGGCAGAGCCTTGGGCGAGGAGAAAATCTACGGGAGTTAAAGGAAGACTCGCCGACACAGTGGCCACCAGGCAACAAAACATTAAATTTACTTGACTGCACCCACAGGTATGAGAGTGACTAGTGATTGGTGACTACGCTGGAGCCGTTTGGTGCCTTGTGTTGGGCTCGATTGGTGATACTCAGTGCTTTCTCGACACGGGGCGAGTCTGTGACTGCAGGAAAGAGGTGCCGTGACGTCTTGCGTGACGTGTGGAATGAGAAACTGTTAATTACGGATGACCAAGGCATCGAGTGTTGCAGGTGACGCACTAGTGTTGTGTCGTCACTGTTGCTTATTGGGTGATTACTGCGTCAGGTGCTGCAGGCGGCACACTAGTGTTGTGTCGTCACTGTTACTCACTGGATTATTACTGTGTCAGGTGTTGCAGGCGGCACACTAGTGTTGTGTCGTCACTGTTACTTATTGGGTGATTACTGTGTCGAGTGTTGCAGGCGACACAGTAGTGCTGTATTGGGTGATTGTGGTGTCGAGTGTTGCAGGCGACACAGTAGTGCTCTATTGGGTGATTGTGGTGTCGAGTGTTGCAGGTGACACATTAGTGTTGTGTCGTCATTGTCACTTGTTAGGTGATTACGGTGTCGAGGGTTGCAGGCGACATGTTAGTGCTGTCGTCACTGTTAAGTGGATCACGCGTGTGTGACAGTGCACGGAATTTGTGTGACGGTGTGCACAGTGCACGGAGTGCACGGAGAACGGTGAAACACGCGTGTGGGACAGTGAACGGACCTTGTGTGACGGTGTGCACATGCACGGAGTGCATGGAGATAGTGTTACGCGTGGTGACGGTGCACGCGGTGACAGATAGTGGTACGCTTGGTGGACGGTGGTACTGAGCAAAGCGTGCACGACAGTTGTACTGAGTGCAGTGTGCACGACAGTCGACAGTGGTAATAAGCGCGGCGTGCGATAATAAGCGCGGAGTGCACGACAGTGATTGAGTGTAGTATGCACGACGGTAGTGTTGCGTGCGGTGTTTGAATGGGATAATGGTCAACCGACGATACATGCAATTTAGGTGCGTCCGCTGTTTGTGGAAGCAGAGCACTGTGGATCTTGTGGCTCATTTGTATTGGTTGTGTTGTCATGTTAGAGTTCCAGCGTGACCGATGCATGGCAAGAAGGTGTACGCTGGGAGCCTTCCGCCGTCCTTTACTAAGTATTTGGTTGAATAATAGAGCGCTGACTACTGATAACAGTCCTGAGAGGTCAACACCTATGGAGGGTACGCTAATTGCGTTGAGATTAGCATGTAGGTGCTACGAGCTCTGACTGTTCTGACGAGTAATCTCTTTACGGACTATAGACCAGACCTTCGACACCAGTATCGACACGCATGACACTGCCATATATACCCGGGCACAATAGAGTTCGCTGTGAGCCACAGCAGGAGCCGTCACCGTCATCTTCTGACGGACGAAGGCCGCCAGAATCTAAAGCTGACTCACTTTGGGCGGTACTCTGAGGCCAAGGAGACAACCGCTACCTCTGGACAGGGAATGCTACGGACCAAGGAACCGTCGAAGTGTTTGGTAGTCATACCAGCGGGGTTCGGGCCAACGCTACATCCCGAGGAAGCACTTGGTGATGCTAAGCGCAATCAGAAGGAAGGAATTCGTAGATGATTCGCTGTCGAGGATGACTGTGGCCGGAGAGTGGCGGCCACTGAGAGAAACCTGGGGTGGAGAACCGCTCTGCAATGGCGGAGATAGAGAGGAAGGGGAAATAGTAGTCAGCCTGTGTGGATCAGGTAGACAATGGCATGGTCGTGAATAGTATGCATGTGGGCGGTGGGCACCATCGCAGACGTAGTAATGCCGATAGCCAAGACTCACCCTAAGCGGTTGAACCGCACGAGGGATCGTCGGAGGGTAGTGGGAGGCCACCTTACCGGAGGGAGTACAGGAGCCACGTTCTGAGAGGCTCGCAGATGCCGAGACCATGGGCACGCCGCGATACGGACAGAGAGCGTGGAGAGTAGACTTCTAGGGACCGGGAACGCGGTCGGAGGATAAAGTTTGGGTACATCAATTTGGGCACGAGTTACTATAGTGGTGTATCGCAGGGATCAATTGGTGGATAACCACTGCCATCGGCAGGTTGGGGATAACGCGAATTGAAGAAGACTAATCCAATCGGACGATGACGCTGAGGTCCTTCAGAAGGACCTACATAGCTAGAGTCTTTACGCGCTATATAACTAAGCTTGTGACGAGCGGAACAAACTAAGTGGTAGATACCTTTTGAATGGAACGCTCAGAAGGTGGGACTGGGACCTGCAGCGTATAGGCAACATAGAGTCAGCTGCATAGGGTTGGAAAGAGGAGAGTCAACGGGTAAAACCCAATGACCAACGGATGATATCTAAACGACGGAGAGTGTGAGACAGTCCAGAGCCTACCGGAACGCTGCTGTTGGTAGATTTAGGGGTGGGATAACCGTAATCGTCTACCACGGCAGAGATAGATCGGTTCGAATGGTAACTGATGATAAAGGCACGGAGAGGCGGAGAATCCGTAGGAGTCGATGCTCAAACCTTTCCTCTTGGAGATAATCCCAAGGCGAGTTAGAAGGCTATAAAGACATGGCAGGATCATTGGCATAATTCGTACGAAGCTACACTTCTAGCAGGAAGGATGGAACGATAGCTGTCGAAGGGCAGAGAAGAAACAGTTTCACCAGGCAGGATGTCGGTACGGTGGCAGAGAGCCCAAGGCCAAGAGGAGGCGCTCCATCGAGTCCATCAGCTTCAGGGAATTCAAACAGGAGAGAGCATGGACGACAATGTAGGCACAGCCTGTCAGAAGGGGGATGAATGAAAGAGTTTCTTTGGTAGTATGAGCAGAGTCTATTGGGCAGGCTGGTCTCTATCTGGACGACGGTACGTCTGCTCGGCGAGGGAGGAGCCTATCTCAACCGCAACGCCGTGAGCCTGACGTTTAAGGTTTCTAGACCAGAGCCCTCAACAGGAGTTCTGGAAGCGGTGGTATACCTCTACATTGGCAACCGAAGAGGAGGACAAGAGCCCAGCAGAGCCCTCGACGGGAGTTCCGGAGGAGGTGGCATCCCTATACGTTGGCAACCGAAGAGGAGGACAAGAGACCAGAGCCCTCGACGGAAGTTCCGGAGGCAGTGGCATACCTCTACATTGGCAACAGAAGAAGATAACAAGAGGGATGGGGACCTGATTCCGCGGGCAGTTTCGCCATGCCGGAGTTGGGGCGCTCTCGCCACTCCACACTGACTTGGGTGGTCTCGCCACACTGACTTGGGCGGTCTCGCCACACTGACTTGGGCGGTCTCGCCACACTGACTTGGGCGGTCTCGCCACACTGACTTGGGCGGTCTCGCCACACTGACTTGGGCGGTCTCGCCACACTGATTTGGGCGGTGTCGCCACACTGACTCGGGCGGTCTCGCCACACTGACTCGGGCGGTCTCGCCACACTGACTTGGGCGGTCTCGCCACACTGATTTGGGCGGTCTCGCCACACTGACTCGGGCGGTCTCGCCTAACTGACTCGGGCGGTCTCGCCATACTGATTTGGGCGGTCTCGCCACACTGACTCGGGCGGTCTCGCCTAACTGACTCGGGCGGTCTCGCCATACTGATTTGGGCGGTCTCGCCACACTGACTTGGGCGGTCTCGACACACTGACTTGGGCGGTCTCGCCACACTGACTCGGGCGGTCTCGCCACACTGACTTGGGCGGTCTCGCCACACTGATTTGGGCGGTCTCGCCACACTGACTTGGGCGGTCTCGCCACACTGACTTGGGCGGTCTCGCCACACTGACTTGGGCGGTCTCGCCACACTGACTTGGGCGGTCTCGCTACACTGACTTGGGCGGTCTCGCCACACTGATTTAGGTGGTCTCGCCACACTGACTCGGGCGGTCTCGCCACACTGACTTGGGCGGTCTCGCCACACTGATTTAGGCGGTCTCGCCACACTGACTTGGGCGGTCTCGCCACACTGACTTGGGCGGTCTCGCCACACTGATTTAGGCGGTCTCGCCACACTGACTTGGGCGGTCTCGCCACACTGACTTGGGCGGTCTCGCCACACTGATTTGGGCGGTCTCGCCACACTGACTCGGGCGGTCTCGCCACACTGACTCGGGCGGTCTCGCCACACTGATTTGGGCGGTCTCGACACACAACTTGGGCGGTCTTGCCACTGTTACTTTGTGCGGTCTTGCCTCTCTGGTTGCCTGGGCGGTCTCGTCACGCTGTTACTTTGTGCAGTCTTGCCTCTCAATTTGCGTGGGTGGTCTTGCCACTCGGTCATTTTTTGCGATCTTACCACTGATTCCATGGGCGGTTTTGCCACTCTGATTGCATGGGCCGTCTTGCCGCTATGATTCCTTGTGCAGTCTTGCTACTATGATTTCTTTGTGCAATCTTGCTACTATGATTCCTTGTGCAGTCTTGCTACTATGATTCCTTGTGCAGTCTTGCTACTATGATTTCTTTGTGTAGTCTTGCTACTCTGATTCCTTGTGCAGTCTTGCTACTATGATTTCTTTGTGCAGTCTTGCTACTATGATTCCTTGTGCAGTCTTACTACTATGATTTCTTTGTGCAGTCTTGCTACTCTGATTCCTTGTGCAGTCTTGCTACTATGATTTCTTTGTGCAGTCTTGCTACTATGATTTCTTTGTGCAGTCTTGCTACTATGATTTATTTGTGCAGTCTTGCTACTATGATTCCTTGTGCAGTCTTGCTACTATGATTCCTTGTGCAGTCTTGCTACTATGATTCCTTGTGCAGTCTTGCTACTATGATTCCTTGTGCAGTCTTGCTACTATGATTCTTTGTGCAGTCTTGCTACTATGATTCCTTGTGCAGTCTTGCTACTATGATTTCTTTGTGCAGTCTTGCTACTATGATTTCTTTGTGCAGTCTTGCTACTATGATTTCTTTGTGCAGTCTTGCTACTATGATTTATTTGTGCAGTCTTGCTACTATGATTCCTTGTGCAGTCTTGCTACTATGATTCCTTGTGCAGTCTTGCTACTATGATTTCTTTGTGCAGTCTTGCCACTGATTCCTTTATGTAGTCTTGCCGCTGATTCCTTGTGTAGTCTTGCCACTGATTCCTTTATGTAGTCTTGCCGCTGATTCCTTGTGTAGTCTTGCCACTGATTCCTTTATGTAGTCTTGCCACTGATTCCTTTATGTAGTCTTGCCACTGATTCCTTTATGTAGTCTTGCCACTGATTCCTTTATGTAGTCTTGCCACTGATTCCTTTATGTAGTCTTGCCACTGATTCCTTTATGTAGTCTTGCCGCTGATTCCTTTATGTAGTCTTGCCACTGATTCCTTTATGTAGTCTTGCCACTGATTCCTTTATGTAGTCTTGCCGCTGATTCCTTGTGCAGTCTTGCCACTGATTCCTTTATGTAGTCTTGCCACTGATTCCTTTATGTAGTCTTGTCGCTGATTCCTTTATGTAGTCTTGCCACTGATTCCTTGTGCAGTCTTGCCACTGATTCCTTTATGTAGTCTTGTCACTGATTCTTTGTGCAGTCTTGCCACTGATTCCTTTGTGCAGTCTTGCCACTGATTCCTTTGTGCAGTCTTGCCACTGATTCCTTTGTGCAGTCTTGCCACTGATTCCTTTGTGCAGTCTTGCCACTGATTCCTTTGTGCAGTCTTGCCACTGACTCCGTTGTGCAGTCTTGCCACTGACTCCTTTGTGCAGTCTTGCCACTGATTCCTTTGTGCAGTCTTGCCACTGATTCCTTTGTGCAGTCTTGCCACTGACTCCTTTGTGCAGTCTTGCCACTGATTCCTTTGTGCAGTCTTGCCACTGATTCCTTTGTGCAGTCTTGCCACTGACTCCTTTGTGCAGTCTTGCCACTGATTCCTTTGTGCAGTCTTGCCACTGATTCCTTTGTGCAGTCTTGCCACTGACTCCTTTGTGCAGTCTTGCCACTGATTCCTTTGTGCAGTCTTGCCACTGATTCCTTTGTGCAGTCTTGCCACTGACTCCTTTGTGCAGTCTTGCCACTGACTCCTTTTGTGCAGTCTTGCCACTGATTCCTTTGTGCAGTTTTGCCACTGATTCCTTTGTGCAGTCTTGCCACTGATTCCTTTATGTAGTCTTGCCGCTGATTCCTTGTGAAGTCTTGCCACTGATTCCTTTATGTAGTCTTGCCGCTGATTCCTTGTGTAGTCTTGCCACTGATTCCTTTATGTAGTCTTGCCGCTGATTCCTTGTGTAGTCTTGCCACTGATTCCTTTATGTAGTCTTGCCACTGATTCCTTTATGTAGTCTTGCCACTGATTCCTTTATGTAGTCTTGCCACTGATTCCTTTATGTAGTCTTGCCGCTGATTCCTTTATGTAGTCTTGCCACGGATTCCTTTATGTAGTCTTGCCATTGATTCCTTTATGTAGTCTTGCCGCTGATTCCTTGTGCAGTTTTGCCACTGATTCCTTGTGCAGTCTTGCCACTGATTCCTTTGTGTAGTCTTGCCACTGATTCCTTTGTGTAGTCTTGCCACTGATTCCTTTGTGTAGTCTTGCCACTGATTCCTTTGTGTAGTCTTGCCACTGATTCCTTTGTGTAGTCTTGCCACTGATTCCTTTGTGTAGTCTTGCCACTGATTCCTTTGTGTAGTCTTGCCACTGATTCCTTGTGCAGTTTTGCCACTGATTCCTTGTGCAGTCTTGCCACTGATTCCTTTGTGTAGTCTTGCCACTGATTCCTTTGTGTAGTCTTGCCACTGATTCCTTTATGTAGTCTTGCCACTGATTCCTTTGTGTAGTCTTGCCACTGATTCCTTTGTGCAGTCTTGCCACTGATTCCTTTATGTAGTCTTGCCACTGATTCCTTTGTGCAGTCTTGCCACTGATTCCTTGTGCAGTTTTGCCACTGATTCCTTGTGCAGTCTTGCCACTGATTCCTTTGTGTAGTCTTGCCACTGATTCCTTTGTGCAGTCTTGCCACTGATTCCTTGTGCAGTTTTGCCACTGATTCCTTGTGCAGTCTTGCCACTGATTCCTTTGTGTAGTCTTGCCACTGATTCCTTGTGCAGTTTTGCCACTGATTCCTTGTGCAGTCTTGCCACTGATTCCTTTGTGCAGTCTTGCCACTGATTCCTTGTGCAGTTTTGCCACTGATTCCTTGTGCAGTCTTGCCACTTATTCCTTTGTGCAGTCCTGCTACTGATTCCTTTGTGCAGTCTTGCCACTGACTCCTTTGTGCAGTCTTGCCACTGATTCCTTTGTGCAGTCTTGCCACTGATTCCTTTGTGCAGTCCTGCCACTGATTCCTTTGTGCAGTCCTGCCACTGATTCCTTTGTGCAGTCTTGCCACTGACTCCTTTGTGCAGTCTTGCCACTGACTCCTTTGTGCAGTCTTGCCACTGACTCCGTTGTGCAGTCTTGCCACTGACTCCTTTGTGCAGTCTTGCCACTGATTCCTTTGTGCAGTCTTGCCACTGACTCCGTTGTGCAGTCTTGCCACTGACTCTTTGTGCAGTCTTGCCACTGACTCCGTTGTGCAGTCTTGCCACTGACTCCTTTGTGCAGTCCTGCCACTGACTCCGTTGTGCAGTCTTGCCACTGACTCCTTTGTGCAGTCTTGCCACTGACTCCGTTGTGCAGTCTTGCCACTGACTCCTTTGTGCAGTCTTGCCACTGACTCCGTTGTGCAGTCTTGCCACTGACTCCTTTGTGCAGTCCTGCCACTGACTCCGTTGTGCAGTCTTGCCACTGACTCCGTTGTGCAGTCTTGCCACTGACTCCGTTGTGCAGTCTTGCCACTGACTCCTTTGTGCAGTCTTGCCACTGATTCCTTTGTGCAGTCTTGCCACTGATTCATTTGTGCAGTCTTGCCACTGACTCCTTTGTGCAGTCTTGCCACTGATTCCTTTGTGCAGTCTTGCCACTGATTCCTTTGTGCAGTCTTGCCACTGACTCCTTTGTGCAGTCTTGCCACTGACTCCTTTGTGCAGTCTTGCCACTGATTCCATTGTGCAGTTTTGCCACTGATTCCTTTGTGCAGTCTTGCCACTGATTCCTTTGTGCAGTCTTGCCACTGATTCCTTTGTCCAGTCTTGCCACTTTGCTTGGGTGGTTTTGCCTTTCTGCTTGCTTGGGCGGTGTTGCCATTTTGCTTTCGTTGGGCAGTCTTGCCACTGTGTCTTCGCGGGCATTTTGTCGTCGTGGTTAATGGGTGGTCCGCCCTTCCGGTCCTGAGTGTTCGCGCCACTCGGCTGCCTTGGTTGGTCGTCGGGAGGACCACAATGTGCCTTTGCGTTATCCCGGTGTTGGGGGTGACGTTCTACCGGGGCGATGTCGGGTGCCCGGTCTACCTCGCCGACGCACAACCCTTGTTGCTCCTAAGGTCAAACTTGCACGTGATGGTGCCCCGGCCGTGGCGGAGCGGCTGCGCCTAGGAGTTTAGGTGTTTAGCTCATGTTTTTTACACGCCCGGCGTGTCCAACGGGGGGAGTGTAGTCGCGCCTACGATATGTTGTATATATGATGGTGTAGTACGCGCCTACGAAGTGTTGTATGGTAAATAATGACAGATAAGATAGTAACCGTAATGGTAGGAAATGTATGTGAGGAGTTAGGAGGAAGTGTGGTGGGGCGGCGATGGGCGCCTCAGAGTCCCTAAGTCAGCGTGTAGACGCCAAACTCAGCATAATCGTCAAATAATCAAGAACAGTGAATGCTGTCATGCCTGACCCAAGGGTCACAGTGCCATAGCAAGGTTTGCTTCAGGCGAGGAGGACAGACGCTAGGCGAGAAGACGAGAGGTAGGAGCGTGAGGCTCCTACCCATGGAGAGGAGACGAGAGACAGGAACGAGCGCAAGGCTCGTACGGCGTATTACGAGGCTATTATTAGACCCCTCAATAATTGTGAGTATTATAAGTTTGATATTGTGTCATAGGAGAAGGTGACATTTGCTGTATTTGATGTGGCTGGAGTAATTGTATTGTGTTGATTGACACGTGCTGATGAGTTGTATTCTTTTACCTCACTCAGGTTTACACGCATATTAAAAGCGAGTAAAACAAGACGGGTCTTCTGAGTTATCCTGCCCAAGCCGCCATATCGCGGCTACAGACCCCTTGTGTGTGCCCAGCGCATCACAGGGGTGATTATCTCTGGAATGGAGGCATACCTTCCACGTTCTTTCTCTACTCCTCATGCTAAAAAGCCTTGGTTTAATCATGCTCGTTCTCGTGGTATTAAAGATAGAGAGGCAGCTCACAAAAGGTTACAGAGCCTTCGCAGTCCTACTAACCATGAACTTTACATTTCAGCCCTGAATCCTGCCAAATCTATTCTCCGACCTACCAAAACCTCTTTCATCAACAAAAATGTCAACACTTTGCTTTTTCTAATTCTTCCCGTGACTTCTGGCACCTAGCCAAAAATATCTCCACAAATTTCACTTCTTCCTCTTTCCCTCCTCTCCTTAACCTTGACGGGAGCACTGCCGTATCATCTATCTCTAAAGCTGAACTCTTCGCTCAAACCCTGGACGATTCTGGGCATATTCCTCCTACTCATCCCCCCTCTGACTCCTTTATGCCTGTTATTAAGATTATTCATAATGATGTTTTAAATGCCCTCTCTGGCCTCAACTCTCAGAAGGGTTATGGACCTGTTGGAGTGCTTCCTAATGTCCTTAAAAACTCTGCTTCCGTACTGACACCCTGCCTGGTCAAACTCTTTTGTCTCTGCCAATCAACATCTACCTTTCCTTCCTGCTGGAAGTATTGCTTTGTACAGCCTGTGCCTAAGAAGGGTGACCGTTCCAATCCCTCAAAGTACCGCCCTATAGCTTTACTGTTTATCTAAAACTTTTGAATCAATCCTTAACCGGAAGATTCAAAGGCACTTTTCCACTTCTAACCTTCTATCTGATCGCCAGTATGGGTTCCGTTAGTGGCGTTCTACTGGTGATCTTCTTGCTCTCTTAACTGACTCTTGGTCATCCTCTCTTATCCTTTTCGGTGAATCTTTCTCAGTTGCGCTAGACATGTCGAAAGCCTTCGATATAATCTGGCACAAGTCTTTGGTTTATAAACTGCCCTATTTCGGATGCTATCCTTCTCTCTGTTCCTTTATCTCCAGTTTCCTTTCCGGGCGTTCTATCTCTGCGGTGGTAGACGGTCACTTTTCTTCCCCTAAACCTATCAACAGTGGTGTTCCACAAGGCTCCGTCCTATCACCCACTCTCTTCCTGTAATTCATGAATGATCTTCTTTCCATAACAAACTGTCATGTCCACTCATACGCCGACGACTCCACTCTGCATTATTCAACTCCTTTCAATAGAGGGCCATCCCAACAGGAAGTACACGACTCCAGACTGAAGGCTGCAGAACGCTTAACCTCAGACCTTGCTATCATTTCCGATTGGGGTATAAGGAACCTTGTCTCCTTCAATGCCTCAAAAACTCAGTTTCTCCACCTATCAACTCGACACAATCTTCCAAACACCTATCCCCTATTCTTCGACAACACTCAGCTGTCACCTTCTTCAACACTAGATATCCTCGGTCTATCCTTAACTCAAAATCTCAACTGGAAAATTCATATCTCCTCTCTCGCTAAATCAGTTTCCTCGAGGTTTGGCGTTCTCTATCGCCTCCGTCAGTTCTTCTCTGCCGCACAGTTGCTATCCATATACAGGAGCCTTGTCCGCCCTCGTATGGAGTATGCATCTCACGTGTGGGGGGGCTCCACTCACACAGCTCTTCTGGACAGAGTGGAATCTCGGGCTTTTCGTCTCATCAGCTCTCCTCCTCCTACTGATAGCCTTCTACCTCTTAAATTCCGTCGCAATGTTGCCTCTCTATCTTCTTTCGCTATTTTCACGCTGACTGCTCTTCTGAACTCGCTAACTGCATGCCTCTCCCCCCTGCCGCGGCCCCGGTGCGCACGACTTTCTACTCATGCTCATCCCTATACTGTCCAAATCCCTTATGCAAGAGTTAAGCAGCATCTTCACTCTTTCATCCCTCACGCTGGTAAACTCTAGAACAGTCTTCCTTCATCTGTATTTCCTCCTGCCTACGACTTGAACTCTTTCAAGAGGAGGGTAGCAGGACACCTCTCCTCCCGAATTTGACCTCTCTTTCGGCCACCTCTTTTGATTCTTTTTTTTATTTTTTTAGGAGCAGCGAATAGCGGGCTTTTTTTTTATTATTTTTTCCCTTTTTTGTGCCCTTGAGCTGTCTCCTTTGTTGTAAAAAAAAATAAGACGGGAAAACAAAAAAAAAACTGTAAACTATTAATTAAAACAGACAGAACAGCACCACGCAAATGAAAAAACAAAAAAAAGTAGTCACCGTTAAAACAGCATAAAAACTAAGATGAAAACACTGCATTTGTTCTTTTTAATTATTCCCTTTGACGAGGTGGAAAGAACTACAAGAACATTACCTACACACGCACGCACGCACACACATGAAGTCGTACACGCACATACAGAAGAGTTGTTTGTTTAATGTCACAGATGGCGATGGTTGTGGTGGAGCTGACTGACTGACTGACAGATGACTGAATATAATTCCGGAGAGATGAATATACACACACACACACACACACACACACACACACACACACACACACACAAAGGAGACACCTCTCTTGACCCTCACGGGGTCAAGACGTGTCAAGGGGCTCTCACACATTCCCGGTCCCGATCCCGATCGTCCCCGATGACTCCCAAAATAGGCAATAATCCTGGGACTGACGGCTTGCCGCCGGTCTGCCTGCGGTATCTGCCCGCCGGCGGTTTACCGGCGGTAGACCGGTAACCATATACGATTTTCGATTTCTACGACCGGCGACTGCATCAGGCCAGTCGGTGGTAGACCGCCGGTCTACCGGCGGCAGACCTGCGGCACGTCGACGAGCAAACACTTTCTTTGCATTTACATATACTTATAATTACCTCATAAACAGCTTCATACCTAAATTCATTCGTGTGCATAAAACTCTCTCTCTCTCTCTCTCTCTCTCTCTCTCTCTCTCTCTCTCTCTCTCTCTCTCTCTCTCTCTCTCTCTCTCCTTTCACCCATTCCTCTTCCTCCTTTATTTCATATCTTTCCATCCTCTCTCCTTTCCTTTCTCACTCTCTATCATCCTTCCCTCTCTCTTCCTCAATCCCTCCCACATGTTCCTCCTTCCATTCCTTTCCCTCTCTCTCTCTCTCTCTCTCTCTCTCTCTCTCTCTCTCTCTCTCTCTCTCTCTCTCTCTCTCTCTCTCTCTCTCTCTCTCTCTCTCTATATATATATATATATATATATATATATATATATATATATATATATATATATATATATATATATATATATATATATATATAAATATATATATATATATATATATATATTCTCTCTTTCACCCATTCCTCTTTCTCCTTTATCTCATCTCCCTCTCTCTCTTCATCCCTCGCTACTACATTGTTCCTCCTCGTTTTCCTCCTTTCTCCCTTGCTAAACCCCCGGTCTGTCGCCGGTCTGCCGTGGGTTGTCTGCGGTCGACCCCCGGTCGACCGGCAATATTTTTTGACACCACCGGTCGACCGGGCGCATCGCCGATATCTTTGAAAATTTAAATTTGAACGGCGGTGGTCGGTTGCGTTTACGGTCCTCAGGGTCGACCGGCGGTAAACCAGCGGTCTGCCGCTGACAATCCCCGATCTTACAGCCTGTCTACCGGCGACCGGCTTATCGGGAGTCATCGGGGACGATCGGGACCAGGACCGGGAATGTGTGAGAGCCCCTTCACTTGGCGTTCCCCATAGCAGCCTGGGTCAGTTTCCTGACCCTTTTTCTTTTTCTTTTTCTTCTCCTTCGCTCCCCATTCCCCCGCCCCTTCACATTGTTTTCAAGGTACTCATTATTACAAAGAACACCCGTGAAATGTTGTGACATGATACAGACATACAGTGAGTGCAATGTGTCAGTGGTGCTGGAAGGGTAGCGAGAGCTGTGTCGCCAACACAACACCTGAGGACACGCTCAAGCTCCGGAGGACGATATCACCCAGCAGCAGAGGAAGGTCATTTCAGGTGACAGGCAGTGAGGCAGCCTCGTCACTCAGGTTTGGAGCAAGATGTACGGCACCTTCATCAACGCTGTGCACTTGTTCCGAGAAACAGATATGACAACCAACCGGCCAGCAACCACCACCTGTGTCTCGCCGGCCCTAGCTTAGCACCTCCTTACTAAGCCTGGGTATCCCTGAGTGACCTCCCAGATACTGCCCACCTGCATACCTCTTTTTTTTTTTTTTTACGTCTTGGCCTATTGCGCTAGTAGGCTTCTTCCCGGTGGATCCTGATGGTCCGTCCAAGGCTTCTTTCCCGGTGGGTCCTGATGGTCGGCCCAGCCCGTTCTGGCGCAGGCGAGTGTTTATAGTGGCGCCATCTTGCATTGGCTCATGCTGCCCTCCCGGAGCTCATCTTTAATCCTAGAATCTAGAGTCCGGGTTGATAGGTGGTCTTCTGGACAGCATGTGGGTAGTTTTAAGCCACTCGGCGGCGGCTGAAAAATCCCAGCTTGGTGGCACCGGTCGGGGATTGAACTCGTGTCCTCCTGAACGCGGGGCCGTCTTGCTATCTGTTCAGCCACCGCCTACCCCTACCTGTCACCTGAACCCAGCATCCTACCTGAGGATTAACATCGCACTTGACCTCACCGCCATCTGGAAGAATGCGCCCCTTTCTTCCCCCCCGGCTATACCACACTGCACTCCATCCCAGGCAACCCCTCCCGTCACCCTACCTTTCTCAGAGACAAGTCTGACCCCCGTTTTCCACCCCTCTTCTCTTAATTAAATGTATTTCTAAAAGGTAAATTTTCAGCCTGACGGCTGCCGTACTTGAATAAACCGTATATTATTATTATTATTATTATTATTATTATTATTATTATTATTATTATTATTATTATTATTATTATTATTATTATTATTATTATTATTATTGTTATTACACACACACACACACACACACACACACACACACACACACACACACACACAGACACTCACATATATGGCAATTATTTTCTTCTTCTTCTTCTTCTCTTTCTTCTTCTTCTTTTTCTTCTTCTTCTTCTTCTTCTTCTTCTTCTTTTTCTTCTTCTTTTTTCAGCTTTGCCGCCGTAAGTTCGAAAGCTTGTCATGTAAACTTCAGTAGTAGTAGTAGTAGTAGTAGTAGTAGTAGTAGTAGTAGTAGTAGTAGTAGCAAGTAGTAAGAAGTAATAGTAGTAGTAGTAGTAGTAACAAGTAGTAGTAGTAGTAGTAGTAGTATATACCGCTCACAACGCAACTCTAATAGATGGAGGCCCGTAGTAGTAAAAAAGTAGTAGTAGTAGTAGTAGTAGTAGTAGCAGTAGTTGTTGTAGTAGTTGTAGTTGTATTATTATTATTATTAGTAGTAGTAGTAGTATTACTAGTAGTAGTAGTAGTAGTGCTAGCACTTCCCCCAAGACTGGGTGGGATGGGGATCACCAACCCTGAGAAGCTGGCAGATAAGGAGAACCAAAACTCCATCAGCCTTACCAGGTCACTCATCAACAGGATCATCGCTCAGGAGGCAGAGGGCGAGATAGACCAAACAGAAATAAGAGATATTAAAAGAAAAATCTCAGAAGAAAGGCAACAGGCCCAAAAAGACGAGCTGGACCGTCTTACACACCACCTGTCCACAGAAATGGGTAGAAAAATACACACAGCACAGGAGGCAGGCGCCTCTAACTGGCTAACGTCATTACCAATCAGAGCAAAGGGCTTCAGCCTCAACAAACAAGAATCTGTCGACGCCATTGCTCTGAGATATGGCTGGCCGATAGAGGGACTGCCTGATCTCTGTGCATGTGGATCACCAAATGATGTCACCCACACCATGACATGTAAAAAAGGAGGCTTCGTCTGTATTCGACACGATGAAGTGAGGGATCTGACAGCCAGCATGCTTGGGGAGGTATGCCAAGACGTCACTACCGAGCCGGCACTGCTTCCCCTGGACGGCGAACACCTTCGGTACAGGACAGCCAATACCTCACAGGAGGCACGGGTTGATGTAAGTGCCCGCGGATTCTGGGTGCGTTCATGGACATCCGCATATTCGACCCGATGGCTGCCTGTCACCGTGAGCTGCCCCTGCAAGCCGCCCACCACAGGAACGAGCAGGAGAAGACAAGGGCATACGGTGAAAGAATCCAACATGTGGATCAGGGCAGCTTCACCCCCCTCGTCTTCACCACATCCGGCGGGATGGGTCCCAGGGCCCAATGCTTCTACACACGCCTCGCGGAACTAATCTCAGAAAAGAAGCAACAGCCAAGGAGCCACGTTGTCGCCTGGATGAGGTGTCGCCTCTCGTTCTCCCTGCTCAGGTCGGCCATCCTATGTCTCAGGGGCACCAGACACTCTGGCCCAAAAGCCACCAACATCTCCAATATGGACTATGAAGCCACAGTGGTGGAAAGTGACATTAGGGTGGGTCGGGAGTGACTTGAGTAGGGAAGGAAAGGGGGATCTAGACGTAATAGATGATAGGTGATTTAGTGTCAGGTAGTATTAGTGATATGGTTGGATGCCACAGTCATTAGCGAACAGAGTTGGGGCTAATGACCTCCAAGCTATGGAGCCCTCCATGATTATGTGTCGGGAAATTAAACATGGGTGGAGGTATCATTTATGTTGTAGTGTTGTGGTAGTAGTAGTAGTAGTAGTAGAAGTAGTAATAGCAGTAGTAGTAGTGCTAGTAATTGCAGTAGTAGTAGTAGTAGTTGTTGTAATATTAGTAGTAGTAGTAATAGTAGTAGTAGTAGTAGTAGTAGTAGTAATAGTAATAGTAATAGTAGTAGTAGTAGTAGTAGTAGTAGTAGTAGTAGTAGTAGTAGTAGTAATAGTAATAGTAGTAGTAGTAGTAGTAGTACTAGTAGTAGTAGTAATAGTAATAGTAATAGTAGTAGTAGTAATAGTAATAGTAATAGTAGTAGTAGTAGTAGTAGTAGTAGTAGTAGTAGTAGTAGCGATATGGTTGGATGCCACAGTCATTAGCGAACAGAGTTGGGGCTAATGACCTCCAAACTATGGAGCCCTCCATGATTATGTGTCGGGAAAATAAACATGGGTGGAGGTATCATTTATGTAGTAGTAGTAGTAGTAGTAGTAGTAGTTGAAGTAGTAAGTAATAGGAGTAGTAGTAGTACTAGTAGTTGCAGTAGTTGCAGTAGTAGTAGTAGTAGTACTAATAGTAGCTGTAGTAATAGTAGTAGTAGTAATAGTAGTAGTAGGAGTTGCCGCCAATAATGGGTGGGCTCGGCATCACCAATCCGCAAAATCTGGCTGAGTCTGAATTCGGGAACTCAATCCGAATCACAGCCTCCTTGACCGGATATATTACCAATTAAAATGAAATGGGAGAAGACAACCCTCAAGATATTAGGTCACTAAGGAATGAAATATCCATAAACAGAAAAGAAAAACACAGAGACACTCTGAGTTACCTAATGAGAGAACTCCCAGAAGACACAAGGAGGAGGACAGATATTGCACAGGAAGTGGGCGCTTCAAACTGGCTAACCACACTACCTATCAGGGCAAAAGGCTTCAACTTAAACAAAAAATAATTCACTGATGCCCTTGCCCTCAGGTATGGCTGGCCAGTGGATGGGCTCCCAAACATGTGTAACTGTGGCTCACCCTTCAACCAAAATCATGCCATGACATGCAAAAGAGGAGGTTTCGTCTGCATGATACATGATGAAGTAAGAGACGTAACAGCTCAGATGCTGAAAGAAGTCTGCCACGACGTGACTGTGGAACCCATGCTGCTCCCTCTGCAAGGCGAACACCTCGCCAGACGCACCGCTAATGTTTCGAACGAAGCACGAGTGGATGTTAGCGCCAGAGGGTTTTGGACTCGTGGACAAAGGGCATATTTTGACATAAGGATCTTTGATCCCATGGCCCATTGCCACAGAAACCTGACCCTTGATGCAGCCCACAGAAGAAACGAACAAGAGAAGAACAGAGCATATGAAGAAAGAATACAGAATGTGGACCAGGGCTCCTTCACCCCGGTAGTATTCACGACGGCAGGAGGGATGGGACCAAGGGCGCAGAGCTTCTACGCAAGACTCGCCGAAACACTGGCGGATAAGAAACAGCAGCCAAGAAGCAGTGTGGTCGCCTGGATGAGATGCAGGCTGTCCTTCTCCCTCCTGAGGTCAGCCTTGGTCTGCCTGAGAGGAACCAGGTCACCTGCACCCAAAACCACCCGCATTGCCGACCTGGACTTTGAGGCGACGGTGGTTGATAGTCATATCAACCACAAGCTCTGTTAGCTTAAAAATAATATGTTTAGTAAGGTTTGTAATATTAAATAAAGATGGTTGTCGGCCACAGTCATTGGCGGGGTGGGGCCAATGAATTGCTTTGTGAAAGGATATGAGAGAATATACCGCTCACAACGCAACTCTAATAGATGGAGGCCCGTACTACTAAAAAAAAAAAAATAGTAGTAGTAGTAGTAGTAGGAGGAGGAGGAGGAGGGGGAGGGTGATGCGTTTATTAATAAATACATAAGTACAAAAGTCACTCACTCCTCACACATCTTAATAAAAAAAATATTCGAGTCAATGTTTAGGTTGGCGCCTTTTTTTTTTTTTTTTGTCTTTACATCATCTTTCCAAGTTGGCATTTTCTGACCTTTTTTGTTTACTTTCATTTATTTTCTACTTATTTTATTATTATTTTCTAAGGCAATTCGAATGCCCGAGGGAGCGCAGGAGACCAATGGCAGAAGTGTGGACACGTGGGTCTGTTTGTTTGTCTGAGTTGTCTGTTTGTTCGTTTGTTCGTGCCTCCTCCCCTCACGGAGCTGCCGTTACGGCTGTTTTGTGACCACCTGCTGAGACTCGCGGCCAGGTGAACGCACGTCGGGGGAGGGGTCCGACGCCCGCATCATTAGCTCGTAAAACCTGACGTGGCTGAAGTGGCCCTTGAGGTGGTACAGCAGGTAGATGTTGCCGATCTTACAGTTCTTGGACACCTGTATGACTGTTCGCACGTTGTATTTGGCGTCCTTGGGCTTGGCAGTGCGGAGCAGGTAGGAGCGCACGCAGGGCAGCAACATGGTGAGCAGGAAGACGATGTAGCAGAAGGTGATGACGCTGAGGACGATGAGCCACAGCCAGAGGCCCAGGAACACCTTCTCGTACAGCTCCATGAGGGTGAGTTAGCAACCGAACTTATCCGTCCGGTCTTTCACCAGCTGGTACTCGTTGGACAGCTCGCATTCAGCGAAGGGCGGGAAAGTCTGGGACATGTAGTAGGTGAAGGTGCGAGGGTCACGGTTGTCCTGCAAGGCCTTGAAGCCGTACTGGATGAAGTGGCCCTGCAGGATGATGTTCAGGTAACAAATGGTGAACACGTCGATGGCCAGCGCCACCACGTTCACGAGAAAGTACTTCCAGTAGAGGCCGTTGTGCGCAATGAAGGTGTGATAGACGTAGTGCACCGAGTGCTCCACCAGCTAGTCCTTCATCTGTTCTTGGCAGGGCGCGTCGGTGGCCAGATCCTCAAGCAGCTTCTTGCAGCGGGGGTTGTCGAAGCCCTTGGACACCTTCCTGGGGATGTAATCGACGCCGGCCAGCACCAGCAGCGACCAATGTATCCAGCTGTAGAAGAGGATGTAGCGGCGGGGGCCATTGTCTTACACGTAGGGTTAGGAGAGGCAGATGTTTTTGTAGTCAGGATCCACATCCTCCTTGGCGTTGAAGTGCGACACGCAGGTGATCACGTCACGGTAATACCTGTGCGGGGGAGGCGTGGTTAACGCTAATTGTTTGGAGGGGGCTGCCTACCTGACTGCTTATTGTTTCTTACAGGTAGTAAATACAGGCGATCCCGTCATTCCGGGGCCTGCTCAAAGGGCAGGTGAGCCTGACTGATTAATTAATACCTTGGCTGGTGATGCTACCTGTGCGATTATTGTTTTGAGATAATGAAAGCAGTGTGTGGGAGAGCGCGCAGGTAATGATGTCACCATATTGCTTGCACAGAGGGAGGGGGAGGTAATGGACCGTATTGGCTATACAGGCAGCGCCACACGTGGCCCGTCGGTGAACTGTCAAAGCAGTACATTCCATAAAATTCAAGTTCTGTACTAGAGTGCGTTTGAGGCTGCCTCCAGTATACAGGGCCTTGGTACCGCCACCGGTCCAAGCCAACGACTGCACACACTTTACTCCTACCCGATTTCCTGACTACTATTTGACTTGGAGAAAAACGGAAATCGGGTAGGAGTGAAGTGTGTGCAATCATCGGCTTGGGGCGATGGCGGCACCATGGCCGTGTATCCCGGACAGCTTGGAGTTGAGTGGTCACATGTGGCGCTGCCTGCAGAGCCAATACGGTCCATTAATGGCCTCGTCCTCGGCCCTAACCAGCTGGCATCGTAATTACTATTGATTTTTTTCCCAAGACTCTTAAAGGCGCGCCACATGTTCGAACGAAGGTAAGCAGGAGCAAAAAAGCATTGAAAATATTGCTCCTCACATCCTGCAATGTCTGATGATGATGATGATTCTTTGTGTTTTGATATCCAGGAGCGAGACAATAACATGAGGGAGTTGACAGCATCGTAAAAGTAGTAATATAATTATGGAAGGTTTATAAATGGATTAATCTTCAGTAACAATAGGCTTACGTCTTCATCTCTTCAACTGCTGGGGTTTTTTTCTTTCTATTTTTTCTTCGGTAGTTGAGAAAAAAAGGTAAGCGAAGCTTGACAAACAAACTACTACTACTACTACTACTACTACTACTACTGCTACTACTACTACTACTACTATTACTACTACTACTGTTACTACTACTCCTATTACTACTACCAGGGCCGGATCCAGACCCCAAATCTGATAGATGCCAATTTTGTCAGAATCTTGTTACGGTTTATCGATCGCGCGCGTGCAAGGCCAGCTGGGGGCCTTGTTTTTTTGTGCATTTAGAGACAAATGAAGTGAATTGAGTGGGGTTAAAAATGAATTGTCAAGGAGTATGCTTGACTAATAATGATTAAGTATTCAGAAATAAAACACAACTATCAATACTAATCTTTCAGTACTAATTATATCAGTAGTAGTAGTAGTAGTAGTAGTAGTAGTAGTAGTAATAGTAGTAGTAGTAGTAATAATAATAATAATAATAATAATAATAACAATTGTCATAAAACAAACTACTATAATAATTAGAGAAGAAGCCACTCGTTTAACTTAATAATATTATGATGGCAGCTACTGACAAATATGGTAAATTACCCTTCAAACAACATGTATTGTTAGCTGTACTTACTATAATCTGGTCACCATGATGGATTAAAGGAGAGAGAGAGAGATAGACAGAGAGAGAGAGAGAGAGAGAGAGAGTAGTAGTAGTAGTAGTAGTAGTAGTAGTAGTAGTAGTAGTAGTAGTAGCAGCAGCAGCAGCAGCAGCAGCAGCAGCAGCAGCAGCAGCAGCAGCAGTAGTAGTAGTAGTAGTAGTAGTAGTAGTAGTAGTAGTAGAAGGAGGAGGCTGGAGGAGGAAGAGGAGGAAAAATAGCCGTCCTAGTATGGAAGTTTCACTGTGTCTTCCCTATCAACTAGACCGCTGGCAGGTGTAGCGTGAAAAACAGTTGCCCGTGAAAAACTGTTGCCTCCCATCTGCGCATGCGTGGCCCGGTACGGCCTGTCTGCTCCCAGACTCGGCAGAGCACGGAGGCCTCGCGTCTCCCATCACGCAATGCCTGATCTTGATCTTACAGGTGACTTGGGATTTCTTCCACATCAGACCTTTGTAACGGCAACACCTATATAAAAAAAAAAAAAAATAGCACACATAAACAAACAGTACCCATCATACTTTCTACTGCCTACTCCTAACATACCATATTCATTCTCTCCTGGAACTCTTTCACTGCCACAATTTTCCTCTCAGTCGTCTCCCCACACAGCCTCAACAGCAGCAATATCCATTATCTCCCTGTCCTTTCAGTCACTTCTTTCATCTGGATAATTATTTTCATCATATCCATTCGTATGTTGTTGTCTTATTTTTACCAGCTCGTTCACTGGATGGGCAATGGTAGGGCCCGACAGAGTAGCTAGGCTTTAGGGCCCGTACTTATAAAGAAATTTATGTGAGACGTAAACTGAAACATATCCGAGTATTAACAATGACGAGACATAACCCCACTCCTTATGTTTCACCCCCTCAACATAACCAGCTCGACATAAGCGAGTATTAGTACATCGTTGCCAACCCCTGAGCTGCACCTATGAAAGGCATACCAACTCAAAATAAAATGTTGGCATTTGGTATAATTTTGATGTTAAAAGCATATTGACGTATTGGAAATATGTATAAAATAAAATAAAGTATTTTCGGGTATTGTTGACGATGCATAGACCAACATCACATGGAATAATGATAAAATTAAGGACGTAGCCCCTCAAACATGTAAACAAACATTCCCGCGAGCTTCAAGCTAGCAGTCAGCAGCCATGGACGCCAACAGCCAGCCACGACCTCTAGAGCCCCTCAGCAGCCAGCGAGGTCAGCAGCAACAGCAGCAGCAGCTACACCAGGAGCAGAAGCCACATCAGCAGCAGCAGCAGCAGGAACAGCCTCCTCGGCAGACACGACACCGCCACGCCAATTGCTGCTCTGCTGAGGCGAAGGCGAAGGCGTGGGGCAGCATTGTCTCTGGCCTAGCGGCACTCCACCCTGGCTTCAGTAGGTGCATAAAGCAGTGCCAGAGACGCTGGCAAACTGTCATGCAAGAAGCAAAAACTAAAATTAGTGCCTACCAAAAGGTCAGGAATGGAACAGGTAAGATTTTTCTTGAAATAAAATGGTATTCATGAAGTGCAAGGAATGGTTAACAAGCAAAGTGACAGTCCTGTAAATGTCAATGCTTATTAAGTGCTTGATGGAAATAACATTTGTAATGTATTGCCTTTTCTTTTCAATCAAGGAAATTCAACTGACTGCACTCGTGTACCAAAAAAAAATATATATATATATATATATAGATATATATATATATATATATATATATATATATATATATATATATATATATATATATATATTCTTCTAGGTGGTGGCCTTCCGCCTAAGCCCCTCGGGGAGTTAGAGGTCATCATCGCTGATGTGCTGGGAGAGGGGAACGTCTCAGTTAGTTCCGTTGACAGGGCAGTGGTGGACCCTTTTCCAGTTAGCACTCAAGATGTTCCTGAAAACGGGTGGGTAAATAAAACTTTAGTCATGTATAAATATTTACAGAGCCCTTACATGTCTAAGTGCCGCCCCAGCAAACTTCTCAGTGACGCCCCCCCCCCTCACCCACCCACCCCCACCCCAATCACCACTTCCCACCTCCACCACGTACCTTTACTGCCTATGACCCTAATTTGGGCAATGTGATAATCGGATACCAGTATACATAATAAAATATGCTTTTGCTGTCTGTGCCGTATAATTAAGTGAAATTTAAAAAAATAAAAAAATTAATAAATAATAGGAAAAAGCATTCCTCAGACTGCAGTGTGGTTGTTATTGTTATTTTCTGAAAAATATTGATTTTAAAATAATTTTGTCAGCCTTGTGGGCGGCAGGTTCAGGCTAGAATTGCCGCCCCCCAAAAATTGCCACCCCTGGCTTCCCCCCCCCCCCCCCCCCATGTGAGGGCTCTGAATATTTACTAAACGTTATTTGTACAATCATTAGTAAAATTTGTTATTTCCAATCCTTGATGATCGTCGTATTTCTGTCTACTCTAGCTTGTTTGTATGATACACTGATTTGTTATAATTTAGGAATTCTGTACCAACTTTTTATTAAGGTTACAAGCAGACAATATGGATTAACCTAAAATGTCTTATAGGTGTCATTTATTTGTATTACATGTATTGCTTTATGAAGTGTGTCTCATATGTCTGACATTACTTCGTCATTTCAAAAATAATAATAAACATTCTTAAATCCAAATGTACAGAAATATTACTCTAACATGTACATGACATTTCCAAATGATTTATCAGTTGTGTTAGTTCATTTTACTGAGAAATGCCTTTGTCAGGTAGATTGTAGATTTAAAGTTCTCCAAAATAGGTCTCGCTGTTAATGTTGAAAATAATTTGTTGCTTTCCTTTTAGAAAACTGCAGTACACAAGGAGGAGGTATTGCTCTCCATCTCCTAAAGTCCACAGTTTTCTGCTTAAAGTATTAGTATAGAATACTATTACATATTATTATTATTATTATTATTATTATTATTATTATTATTATTATTATTATTATTTACCCAATACTATCATGTTTCTTATGCAGTCCATATTAGGGCAATCATGGAATCAAACAGTGAGGAACAATGCGTACAGAAATTTATTTAATTGCTATTGAGAGCTGACTTGAAAATGTCTTGAGACATCCTTCCTAGTAATAATAAAAATAAAACGGTCTATTAAGTGATTGCAGCTGTAAAGCTGAAAATATACACGTTAAAAATACAAATTTTGAAATATACTTGAAAAAAATGGGAAATTACAATATGAAAAGGGTATAGAAGGTCAAAAAAGGGTCAGGTCGCCGCTGATGGCAGGGGAGCAGGTAGAGGCGGTGTCAGCCGTCACTCAGCTTATGGGCTTAGCGATGGCCTGTAATCTATCCAGCCGGTGAGACATGATAGGAAGAGGTGGACCGAGCGGCAGTAGGCGTGGGAACATCTAATGTCTGCACTGCCTTATATGTTGAACGGCGTGCTGATTGCCCCACCCATGACTCCACCTCAGTGACGGGCCTCAACACTGCATTGCAACTGAACAGAGTTCTCCCAGCAGCATGATGGTCGGGCTGGTGTACCTCGGGGCACCTGGGACGTCGGCTGGATAGGAAGGCCGTGTCGATGTCACACTGACCATCTCTAAACTTCAATGTCTTCACGGCACCATAAACGCATAGCACTCACTGTCTGTCACCATGATTAAGCTTGGTGTCACAATAGTTTCTTACGATGTTGGGTTTTTGATGAAAAGGGAGAGGGGGATGGGGGGGCAGGGGAGAGCCCAATAGGCTGGCCCCGGGCTACTCCATTCGGAGCGCCGTGACCCACGTCTGACCTCGGTCAGGTCTGCTTACTCGTGAACAATGCTAGTTGTCCTTAATGACGTAGGCATAACGTACTGAACAGCAGAGCACCAAAGAAATGACCTCTGGAACACACACTCCTTTCCTGCAAAAGCTTTTCAACACAAACTGTATTGTTTCCATAAATGGGGATGTAAGTCAAATAACACAAAAAATTATGAGTGCAGATACTGATGGATGTATTTTTGCCAGGAGTCTTCAGGTGGATGTCACACCACCTGTCCCTCCCCAACCCAGCACAGACACACCTCAAACCACCACCACACCACCACCAGTAGTTCCTGCCGCTGCAGCTTCCTCCAGTACACCAGTTGGGACCTGCACCATGTTGGTGGATGAGGAGGAGCTGCAGTTCCTCCGCCTGAAGAGGGAACTTGATCTGCAGGCTTCTGAGTTGCAACTGGAGATAAAACAGGCAGAATTAAAAAAAAAAATTAAACAAGAAACTGAGAATTTAGTTAAAAGTAGTGAAAATATAAAACTACAAAACATCCTACTCGAACTGCAAATAAAAAAAACTACAGTAACACTCAAACACACTCCACCCTGCCGCTACTACCCAACACACTCCAGCCTGTCTCTCCTCTTCTTTTGCAAAATCCACCCTGTCTCTACTCTCACACACTCCACCCTATCTCTACTCTCTTTCGCACACTCCACCCTGGCTCTACTCTCTTTCGCACACTCCACCCTGCCTCTACTCTCTTTCGCACACTCCACCCTGCCTCTTCTCTCCAACACACTCCACCCTGTCTACCCTGCCGGTACTCCTGTAATACATTTTTCCTTAGGATCTGCATTACGTAGTTTTCCTACATAGTTATTTATTATAAAGGAATTTATTTATTTGTTTATTGTTAAAAAGGAAATCATTTATTGCTTAATATTAGGAAAAAAGGAAAGACAATCATGAGTATATTGGCTGTTTTGAAACATATATACTGGTGAAAATTTCTTACCAAATACTGTACTAAATTTATTTGAATACTGAGTATAGCTTCTGCATTTATTAGTGACACGAATGTGGATTTGTAATAAGTATCTCTCTCTCTCTCTCTCTCTCTCTCTCTCTCTCTCTCTCTCTCTCTCTCTCTCTCTCTCTCTCTCTCTCTCTCTCTCTCTCTCTCTCTCTCTCAAAACCACACACAATTGTATTACAGACACACACACTTGGAAGTAGGTGTGGAATTAACCTGTTGATGGGTCGGGAAGCCTCACACAGCTGCACGAGGCTGAGGCTGAGGTCTGCCACTGCAACAAAAATTGAAACATTGCAATAGTAAGATTCTTTAAATGAAATTTTTAAATTAAACACTGAGCAGCATGGAACGATACAGGCAGATACACAAAACATTTAATTTTTATATTTGTAACTTACTTGAAGTGAAGGTTGACAAACTCATCCCTGTAGCGCAGACCTTCCCGAACTCGTCCATGTACAGGTGGTAGTGGGACAGGTGGGTCTTCGTTAAGAACTACACCATCACCATCACCTTCGTCCTCTCCTTCCTCGGGTACAGGGAGATGTCTGTCTTTGCAGATGTTGTGCAAAATAGCACACACCTACAGATAGAGTTAATATTAATAAGTAATAAAAATTATTGTTGTGTAGTGGTCGATACAGTATTAAGATGTGATCATCACTTGATTATCACTTGATTGTCTACATACCTGTATTAATCTACACACATATGCAGGAGGGCTGACTCTGATTTCACCATGGAGCACATGAAATCTCCGCTTCAACTGGCCAATCCCCCTTTCCACTGTGCTCCTTGTCCTTTTGTGTGCTCTGAAATATTTAATTAATGACAATGTAGTGATACTGTAAAAATTGGTTTTGCAACTAAACTTAAAAATAACTTTCGGATAATCTTAAAAATAGCGGCTCCTAGCGGGTGCGCATTAAGGGCACGGTGTGGTGGTAATTACAACATTACTAGCACATACGACGGGGTTTTGACAAGCGGTCAGGCGTGTTTATGTCACAAGGGGTGTATTTCTCCACGCGGGCCGCACAATTTTTTCCAAGTCGATGGGCGATGAGACTGGCTTGCAGGAGGCTGGTGAAATGCGTGTGTTTGTTTGTGTGTGTGCATGTACTGTGACGTACTGTCACGTACGAATTCTGCAGCTTTTCACACTTGTAGGGTTAGGAGGGGGAGGACAAGGGAAGAACGAATTAGACACGAAAAAATGTATATGTAATTTATTACGCGTCTTTCTGCCTTCAGCCAAGGCATGACACTCTTGCCCCAATGTATTACGTTGAAAATGAAGTTGAAATCTAAGCCATAACATAATCTGCTTGGGTTTCCTTTGGAGAGTATTGCCCCAAATTTAGGGATTTTTTCACGTTAAGGGATATTCGGGTTTCCTCACCTGCAGCTTGGATACCTTAAACTCCTCACCTCCGTCACTTCTGTCTGTGTCATGGCATTGGAAAGGTGTACCGACTGCGATTTTGGCCTCATTGACTTCTGCTTGCGGTACTTTGGGAAAGCAAGAGACTTGCTTGACTTGTGTGTTCGCCACAAACAATATCGAGCGGTTGTGGAGGGAAGCAAAAAGAAGAGTGCCCCTCTTTGGCAGGAGGAACAAGCACTTTGTGGGGTACCTCGCAAGGTGCATGTTTCTTATGGCCATTAATGACCCTAACAAACGCTTGCATGTCTTCCTTCAAGAGGCAGCTGCACTTTATAACCCCTATAACCGCCCACAGGAGACGCCTGCCGCATCTACTTCCTCTAAATTTTGTAAGTATTTCTGAGGCCATTCTATATTTTTGTTGTTAGGTCGTAAAGTTCGGTTGGGATAATTTAAGAAGGGGGGGGGGTCCAGGGGTGGTCGAGGGGGGTAGTTAGCTGTTAGGTCGTAAAGTTCGGTTGGGGTAGTTTAAATATATTCGACATGCAGTGTGGCCCGTCAAAAAATTACGCGGCGCGGGACGGATTGGGAGGGGGTTCACTATGCTTGCCTTACTTTCGAGACAAGGGAATTTTCCTTAATTTAGGGATTTTTCTGGGGAAATTGTGGAGGGGGAATTTTCAGTGATTTGGGCTTCCCCCCTAAACCCCGCTTCCCCACAGGCCCCCAGGCTTGTCTTGGGGGGTAGATGGGCTAGGGTGGTGGAGGGGGTGGAGCCTCTATTCTTAAGATTTACCAAACTTTCCTTAAGAAAGTCATGTTTCACACTAAGTTCATTAACCCTACCCACCTTACATTTTCCCCCTCATAGACTAGTATGTACTAGCAATACTGAAATTTCCAAAAAAAGATTAAGCCTAACTGTAACAACCTAAAATTGCAGCAACCTTTTCTAGACAATGCCTTGTCAAGTTTCAAATTAGCACTGCAGTGTCATGGGACAACAATATTGTTTCTGTAAGATTTATAATCCTGCAGTTAAGAGTTGTTATGCTAGATTTTTCTAATGAACATACAAGGGGTTTTAAGGGGAAGTAAAGCACACCCATGATTGGAAAAAGGATGAATGAAAGGATGAATGCATTGTTAGCTAATCATAGTATTGTTACCCAACTTAGCTAATTCTCCTACATTAGTGTAGTTTGCATGGCCTAAGCCTGAAATGATAAGCAATGATGAAAGATATTACGGCAATCCTATCACAAAGTGGTCCCTATTGTCTCAGCTTCTCTACATGCCATGTTGCCAGTAATGCATTTTCTGCTGGTGTTACCTCAACCTCGACTCCCAAGGAGTGCCAGGCTGCAGTTCGGTTAGGTTAGATTAGGTTATATTAGGCTACGTTATGTTAGTATATATTATGCTACGTTAGATTAGGTTAGGTTAGGATGGGTTAGGTTAGGATAGTTTATATTAGGTTAGGTTATATTAGGTTAGGTTTGATTAGGTTAGGATAGGTCAGGTTAGATTATTAAGCTTGTTGAAGAGTGTGAGTGCAACACCATGGTAACACTGCAACACAGAATGCATTACTGGCAACCTAGCCCAGCGCGGGTAGAACAGATGAGGCCACTTTGCCATAGTAGAGACATTAATTACAACAGGAATGTCGGTGTGTGTGTGTGTGCACAAAAACTTACCTATTATAGGCGGACTGTGGGCCCGGTTGAGGTCGTACATAGGGTGTCAGGAGCCACTTCTTGGAGGGGTAGGCAGTGTCTCCCAAAAAGTGGCATCCTGCAGGGACCATACCCCTCTCGAACCCTGTGTACAGAGCACTTTCACGCAAGATACGTGCGTCATGGACAGACCCGGGCCAGTTTGCTGTTTGGTGTAAAATTCTCCCGTGTGTGTCACATACGACTTGCACATTTATAGAGTGGTGCCCTTTTCTGTTCACATACTCTGCCTCAAATTCCTTGGGTGCAACAATCCTCACATGTGTTCCGTCTACTGCCCCTACCACACCAGGGAATCCCGCAATTTCCTCAAACTCTCGCCGCTTCACCCGAGTTTCTTGCACAGTGAGGGGGAACTTGATGAAGCGTCTCACTATATGAGGCTGTGCAAGGGCGTACACAGTATCCCGGTTGACCCTGCTGACGGTCTGTTGTGAAGGCCCCAAGTCGTCGCTGCTACACTGCTGTAGTTTGCCCGTAGCAAGATACCTCAGTGTTATGAGGACCTTCATCTTAGGGGAGAGGGCTTGGTTCCTGTTTGTAGGAGCAGTCAAGGCCTCACGCACCAAATCGGTCACGAAGAGTATCCCTGCACGGTCCAGGCGGTACCTCTTGATCAATTCCGGGTCCGGAAGTTCATCAAGGATGTCTCTTCGTGCCCGAAAAGTCCTCAGCTGCCGCAGACGCGCACCCACTACCTCCGCCATCTTCACTGTTATGCTTCGCTTAGGTCGACCTAAGGAATGCAATGTTACCTCCACCCCGCGCGTAGCTGGCGAGTCAGTTTAGGTTCCGCTTAGTTGAAACCTAAGGGTTATGCTTCCCTTACGTCTCCGTGTCCGCCATTTTCTTGATTTATGCCTCACATAAGCGAAACATATTCTTTATAAGTACGGGCCCAGGCCATGAAGCCCTGCCTAGCTGGTCGGGGGGGGCACGGGTGCATCTTGCACCCGTAGCCGGAGCCGAGCGAGCAACTTAGCAGTCTATAAGCTGGCTCAAAGGCCAGAAGAGTTGCTCGCTCGACGAGTACTGGCGTTCCACTGATCCATTCCTACTCGCTCATACTTCTCACATTCCAGCGTCATGTGCTCAACTGTTTCAAACTTTCCACAGTCACACCTCTGGCACACTTTGCTGCGGGACTGAAATTTCAGAGAGAGAGAGAGAGAGAGAGAGAGAGAGAGAGAAGGGGCGGGGCCACGCACGTGCGGATGGGGAGGCAACAGTTTATCATGGGGCAACTTATTTTCACGCTACACCGGGGCGAGATGCCTGCCTGCACCAATGTCTATATAGTAACATGTCGGGACACTCTTTTGAATAAAACCGTCCCTTCCCGCGCATGACGTATTCTGGGGTACACAGCTGAGAGCTAGGGATGGGCAAGTACCGTTAATTTGAGTACCGGTAGTACCGGTACCGAAAATTCAAGTACCGTTAGTACCGGTACCGGTACCGGTACCCGAAGGAGTTTTTTTTTTCTTAATGACTTCTGATGAAATTCCCAAATAAATTTCCTGTAAAGAAAACTCTCTCTCTCTCTCTCTCTCTCTCTCTCTCTCTCTCTCTCTCTCTCTCTCTCTCTCTCTCTCTCTCTCCTTCAACTTAATATCAACTAGAGTAGAAATGCAACGTTTTGGAGCCTTCTGATCAATGTAAAATCACTTAGGTTTAAGGACAGACCACCTAGTCTGGACCATGGGGTCTGTGTGGTCTGATTTTTTATGTAAATCTATGTAAATCTCTCTCTCTCTCTCTCTCTCTCTCTCTCTCTCTCTCTCTCTCTCTCTCTGAATGAAGTGAATATTTATTTTTTCAATAAAAAAATAGCATGTATAGTTATTATGGATGTAGTCGATCATAGTCTAATAACAATAAAAATATTTATTAGCAACTTAAAAAAGAAAAAGAATCGGACATTAAGAATCATCCAGTAACTCCAATAAATAAATCAAATAATAAAATAATGGAAACGTGATGGAAGCCGAGCGTCACTTAGATCCTCACGGTACCGGTACGAGCGTCAATGCGCAGTGCAGAGTGATCATGAAGCTTCCCGGAACCCAAGTGATCATGAGGCTTCACGGTACCAGTACCGATACCGGGTACCGCGAGGAATCGATTCTTCGCGGTACCAGGTACCGATACCTGGTACCGGTACCTGGTATCGGTACTGGTACCGCGAAGCCTCATGATCACTTGGGTTCCGGGAAGCTTAATGATCACTCGGCACTGCGCATTGCTGCTAGTACCAGTACCGTTTGGATCTTAGTGACGCTCGGCGCTCGCCCGCCTCCATGCGGTCTGGGCCCTGTGTAGACGCTGAGCTGACCGTCTCCCCAAGTTCCCACCATTTTGTCCTGCTTTCCGTTTCCATCACAGCTCCCGTTTCCATTATTTCATTATTTTATTTAATTATTGGAGTTACTGGATAATTCTTCATGTCCGATTCTATTTCTTTTTTAGGTTGCTAATAAATATTGTTATTGTTATTAGACCATGATCGAGTAGTCGAGTACTCATATCACCGAGATATCCACTCACTGAGTGGTGATCTCTCTCTCTCTCTCTCTCTCTCTCTCTCTCTCTCTCTCTCTCTCTCTCTCTCTGAATGAAGTGAATATTTATTTTTTCGATAAAAAAAATAGCATGTATAGTTATTATGGATGTACTCGATCATGGTCTAATAACAATATTTATTAGCAACCTAAAAAAAAAATCGGACATGAAGAATTATCAATAAATCCAATAAATAAATCCGAGCAACTGGTACCGGTACCGAGCAATCTGGTACCGGTACCGTACCGTTTAGCTGGTACCGTTAGTACCAGTACTGGTACCGGTACCTGCCCACCCCTACTGAGAGCTCAGTCGCTCTGAAGTCACGGTCGTGTGTGGTGTTGCGGCCGTGTCCGCTCGCCATCGCGATACTTTTCCCCATCGACGCCATGCCCAACACTTGTGCAGTTTTATATATATAGCTATTGTAAGCGCCGCCCGAGCATTTCAAATTTGGCGCTTCGTTGTAGTGTACTCTCCAGTTTTGCAACTCTCATATATATGTAACTTGTATTTGTTATTTTGATACATTTATAATTTTACATGTTGTATGGTGGCCAGTTTGAGGTTGCTTGTCTCATTTTTTGTCATGTAAGTTTCATGTGGATTTCGTGTGTTGTGGTGATCGCTAGGTAGGGGGTAGGAAAGAGCCTTGGAGGCGGCAGAGGTTCAAGACACTCGTCCAGCACGACGCCGCTGTAGCCGCCCTCCACAAGAATGAGATAGCGACACCGTGCTATTGTTGTTTGTGCTTACTGTTGCAAGATGGGAGAGGACTGGGAGGTGGATTTGGCTCGCAGGAGGTTGCTCGTTGAGGCATGGGAAGGGTTATAATCTTGGTAAGTGAACAACGCTGAGCCGGCATATTGGCTGATGCTTCATATTTATAAACGCCATATTTAGGGTTTGCATTAGTGCTACTTTATTTGTGAGCCATACTGTGTGAGCCAAAGTGCCTATGTATTATGTATGTCATTGTGATTGTGAAAATATGTTTACAGAAACAAGTACACCCATGTCAGCTGTTTGGTGGAGGAATAAAGGCCAGTCTGACGTGAGGAGGTTGAGTTGTGCCAGTTGGAGGGAGCGGTCTCCTACAGTTTCAAGATTAGGATATGAAGATTTTCAAGATCATCCCAGTCCAAGATACTCTCCATTCTCAAGATTGGCAACGATCAAGTTGGAAGTGTCAAGATCGTCCTGTTCAGTGGCACGGATGTCCAGGTCTCCTTGTTACCACACCAGGCTACAGGAACATCTACATCACAGGTGTTGAATTTGTTTTGTCATTCATTAATTTGGATTAAGCATGGAAAGGTACACTATTGTACAACTCAAGGAGCAACTTGAGTGGAGAGGTTTGAGCTCCACTGGTAGCAAAGCTGATCTGTTTATTAGGTTGCAAGAAGCCCAACAGCATGAGGAAATTACAGAGCAGCAAACCAAAAGAAAGTATGATAAGCAGGTGAACCCTGAGGACAGTGTATCACGAGTGTCAAGTAGGCGTTCCAATACTTCAAGGTCAAGTGGTAGGAATTCTATTGTACAACGCATAGCGGCAGAAGCTGCGGATCAGGCAGCTCTTAAGCTTAAGGCATCTCACTTGCTACAAATGCAGCAGTTAGAGAATGCGGAATGCAAGTTGAGACAGGAAAAGGAATTGCTGGAAGTTAAGGTTAAATTACAGGAAGCTGAAGCTAGGGAAAAGGTGCTGACAGACGTACTGGAGAGGTTTGGTGACAGCAAGATTTCACTACAATCACACCCAAAGTGTCAAAGCCTCAATCCTAATGCTGAAATGTATTATCCCCCTACAGGTGTTAATGATTTGGGAGGTGCATTTTTGGAGGTTAATGAGTCTGCTATACCTAAGGTTTCCCAAGTTACTAATGTTGCCTTCCAGCCACCTGTCTCTCAACCTGCTATACCCCAGCTTGAATTCCAACCACTGGTCTGTGAGAATAGGGTTCAGCCTAATTCAGGTTCAGCTCCTACTCACTTAATGGATACCCTTATAGCTTACAATCTGAAAGGTTTAATGCCCAAGGCTGAAGTTCAGAAATTTGGTGGTGACGTAACTCAGTATAAGTTGTTTGTCAGGGCATTTAATAGTATAATTAGCAGTAAGCTCACTGATGAGGAAGAAAAGCTCTTGTACCTTGAACAGTTCACCTTTGGTAAACCAAGAGAAAGTGTTAGAGCTTGTAGTCATATGGGGCATCCAGAAGGATATAAGGAAGCAAGGCGTCTCTTGGAGAAGAAATATGGCAATGAAGAAAAAATAGCTGCGGCTCATGTTTACAAGATATTAGGATAGCAAAACTTAAAGGATGATGATGTCGAAGGATTTGATGACTTCTCTGTTATGCTCAGGACTTGACTTAATGCCTTATTAGGAGGTTCACAGGGAGCCAAGGAAGTTGAACACCCTCGGACTATGAGGAAGATAGTGGAGAAGCTTTCACATCCAGTGCAGGATAGATGAAGAGTTAAAGCAAATAAGGTTTTTGAGAATAGCAATAGAACAGTAACATATAAGGATTTGGTGGAATTCATTGAACAAGAATGTAGGATAATGGCTGATCATTTGTTTGGGAAACATCTTTTTAGGACAAAAGGTACAAAGAAGGATGGCAAATCACAGAGTTTAGACAGCAAATCAAAGATGCCTGTGAAGGACCATATAAAAGGAAAATATGTGAATGTAATAACTGTTGGGGAGTCATCTCCTCCTAAGCCTTGCTGTGTGTGTTGTAACAAGCAGCATTACCTTGATGGGTGTGATGATTTAAAGGCAAAACCACATGAGGAAAGACTGGAGTTTGTACAAAGGAACTCTTTATGCTTTGGATGTCTGCGGAAAGGTCACTCGTCTAAAGATTGTCGTAGGAGGAAAGTTTGTCAAGTTTGTAAAGGTAGACATCCCACACTTCTACACAGGGATTCAGCCACTCAAGGCAAAGCAGAGCAGAAGTCAAATGACCGTCAGGCAAATGACTTGACTCAATCAGTAAAGGTCCATGCTAAGAGGGTACACGAGGGATATAGATCACCCGATATTAAATTATCAGTCATTCCAGTAAAAGTACGTGACAGTGCTGGACAGCTGATTCCAACCTTAGCCTTCCTCGATGGTGGTAGCACAGCTACATTTTGAACAGAGGACTTGTTGAATAAGCTTAATTCAAAAAAAAACTATTCCAACACAGTTATCCATTTCTACAATAGAAAAGGATGGAATTAAAGTAGACAGTCTCATGGTGGCAGGTTTGGAAGTTTGTGACCCTGATGAAAATAATCTCATATCCTTACCTCCAGTATTTACTGTGAAAAAAATTGCCAGTAGCAGAGGATGATGTCATGACCCAGGAAGATTTAAAAGAATGGCCACATTTGCAAGATTTAGAGATTACCACACTTATGATAGGAAACAATGTGCCACAGGCTGTGGAGCCATGGGAATTTATACATAGCCCTAAGGAAGGAGGTCCATTTGCAGTCAAATCAAAGCTAGGGTGGATAGTTCATGGGCAACCCAAGAACCAAGGCTCTACACCTGTTAGAGTAAACAGAATCAAGGTGCAGGAGGTTAACTTGGATCAGATGCTAACACATATGTACAATCATGAGTTCTTACATGTGTATTCAACAGACAAGGGGCTCTCTGAGGAAGATAAGCAGTGGAATGCTAAGGTTGAAAACAGCTGTCGGACAACTGCCAGTGGTCATTAGGAAAGAGCTTTGCCCTTAAAGGATGGGGTGTCTACCTTACCAAATAACAAAATGTTAGCAGTTAAGAGGTTAGAAAGTCTTAGAAGAATTTTTTTGAGTAATGAAAAATTTCATACCGACTATTGTACATTTATGTTAGATGTGATTAACAAGGGCTATGTAGAAAAGGTTCACCCTGAAGACAAATCTAAGGAAACAGGGGTGTGGTACATTCCCCATCATGGTATATATCATCACCAGAAGAAAGATCAATTACGCATTGTGATGGATTGTGCTGCTAAGTATAGGGGAGTGTCTCTTAATGATATTCTGCTTCAAGGTCCTGATTTAACAAATCCACGAGTAGATGTGATGCAAAGGTTCAGACATGGATCCAATGCTTTCATGGGAGATATCAGGTCAATGTTCTATCAAGTAAAGGTGCCTCCAAAGGACAGAGATTATATGAGGTTTTTGTGGTGGCCTAATGGAGACTTTATCACGATCCAGAACAGTATCGTATGACAGTTCACCCTTTTGGTGCAAAATCATCTCCCAGTTGTGCTAACTTTGCGTTACGCAAGACTGCTTTTGATCATAAGAAATATTCAGTGGAAACACGTCAAGCACTATTGGACAATTGTTATTGTAACGGTCCGAATGTGAGTGAACGAGAATGTGAGTAAGTCAGTGAGTAACAGAGTGAGTAAGTGTGAGCGAGTGGGAGCGTGAGTGAGTGAGAGTGAATGAGTGAAAGAGTGCATGGGTAGCTGAGGAATGTAAGTGCGTAAAAGGTTATGAGAAGATAACACGGCGAGCGAATGAGCGAATATATGAACGAGTTACTGAAATCCCTCATCTCAAAGCCTCGAACCCCTCCAAGAAACCAATAACTAGTTAGTTAGATAGGTAGGGGTTTGATTGTAAAAGAATGTTCCGGAAGGGAGAGAGTCAGTAATGCGGGGTTAAAAGATCACGTGATGGAAGGGAGAAGCTGATGAGTAAGCGAGGAGGAGGAGGAAGAGGACCAGAAGCGGGAGAGAAGTGAGGAGACGAGTACCACGGCAGCAAGCCAGAAGCTTGGAGGACGTACACATCACCCACGGCCTGCTGTGTGAGGCGGGCTAGCAGGAGACGAGCAGCAGCCCTAGCAAGGAAAGGCAGCGAGTTGGAGTTGAGTGAGAGCGGTGTCCATCTCTCCACTCAGCCCCCCCCGAAAAACCACCCACGGCCTGCGGGGTGAGACGGACTACAGGATGGGAACTTGTATGGCGGCGTAACCTGCCCCTCGACTGTCCTGGGGGCCGAAATACCACTGCCCCAAGCTGCTCCCTACATCAAAGGGCGCTCGCCTCTTGACACCGCCCGAGCCGCTCCATCTCCACATCAAGCGGCGCCCGTCTGTCCAGCACCAGGACCGCCCATTCCCATCGTGGACGTCCCCTGCCGAGCCCGACACTCACGCCAGCTCCTCCTCCTCCGCATCCAGCAACTAGAGCTAAGCATTCTGTGTATTCCCCAAATCTCCCTTGTGCCGGTAACTAGCTAGATTAAAGGCCTACAGCCTGTCGGTCATTCATTTTTTTCTAATTTTTATTAGTACTTCGCTAACCTTTGCAAATAAACCAAATACATATTTATATATAACCTTACTGAGTGTTATCATTTGGAGCCTGTTTTGCTGCTCATTTGAGATTACTGAACCATACACACCTCCCCCCCCCAATAGTACAGTATCACCATCCAGTTTCTTAATGCTGTCTCAAAAAGTGGTTCCCACGGAAATCCTCCCACCTTCCATAATTAACCACATAAGTAATGCCCTTCTGGTCACAAACTTCGGAACGAGTGTTCACTTGTCCTGAGGCCTTAACATCCGGGACCAGCGCTCGACGACTACCACGCTACCACATACCATCATAACCCTAGTGGTCGTTAAAAAGGGATGTAGCTTTTAATTTTTTATTTAATTTAACGCCCTTCTGGTCACAAACTTCGGAACGAGTGTTCACTTGTCCTGAGGCCTTAACACCCGGGACCAGCGCTTATGTATTATATTTTCTTTTGCACGCTACATTATGTTGACGACTGTTTAAAATCAGGAAATGAAGAAAAGCTTGTTCATGTCGCACATGAACTAAAGGATCTTTGTGCCAATGGTGGCTTTGAATTAACAAAATTTGTAAGCAACAGTAGGAAGCTTTTGGAGTCATTCCCTTTGGAGGAACTTGGTAAAAAGGTGAAATAATTATATATAGGTTATGACTCTTTACCCATGGAGAAGGCTTTAGGTATGTGTTGGAATACTGAGTCAGACACCCTCACAATATATATTGGGGATAAGAGTAAACTTTTGACCAAGAGGGGGGTGTTGTCAGTCATTAGTTCAATGTATGATCCACTTGGTATGGTAGCACCATCTCTATTGAAGGGAAGGTTGATTATGCAGGAAGCTTCGAGGTTAAAACTTGGATGGGATGAAACAATACCTGAGCCTCTTCAAAGCAGGTGGTTCACATGGATGGATTCTTGAATGAATTAACAAAGGTAGCTTTGGATAGATGCATAAAGCCTAAGGGATTTGGACCTGTTGTTTCTTGTCAGCTACATAATTTTTGTGATGCCAGTGAAAGAGGGTATGGAAGTGTCTTACGTAAGGTTATGTAATGCAAATGGTAATGTCCATTGTGAATTTTTGTTTGGTAAGGCACATGTAACACCACTGAAGGCAATCACTATTCCAAGCCTTGAGTTGATAGCAGCTGTGACTGCTGCTAAGGTTAATCACATGATAGTAAGGATAATTGAAATAACAATAGAAAATATAGTTTTCTGGACTGACAGCACCACTGTACTGAGATACATCAGAAATGATAAAACTAGGTTCCACACATTTGTGGCTAATCGTTTGTCTATTATTCATGATGGATCTCATGTGGATCAATGGAGATATGTAGATTCTGCCCTGAACCCAGCAGATGATGCAACTAGAGGAAATCAGAGTGAGCGTTGGCTCCGAGGTCCAGAGTTTTTGTACCAGGAGGAAGGTAAATGGCCTTGTGATCCTTCCGTGATGTCTGTAAATGATGGTGACTTAGAAGTTAAGAAGTTTATTGGTGCTAGTAATGTCTGAAGCAACAGTGACTCTGCAAAAATGCTACTACTGCTTTATTCAAGTTGGAATAAATTGAAAAGGGCAGTGGCATGGTTGCTGCGCTTCAAGAGTCTTGATGAAAGGTAATGATATAACTAATAGTGGACCCCTAACTGTGAAGGATTTAGAGGAAGGAGAAAGAGCTATTGTTAAAGTAGTGCAGGAAGAAATCTTTGGTGAAGAATTGGAAACCTTGAGGAAGGGTGAAGCTGTGAAGAGAAAAAGTTCCATAACACTGGTCAACAAAATGAAACTTTTTAATCATCAGAGTTGCAAACTGACTTTTCTGTGTTAATTTTTTATGCTGATTACGGATCTGAAGTCAGTTTTTCTCTTATCAGGTCACATGTTAATGTTACTGATACCTGTTGTTTTAACGTACAGGGTATGTAAAGCATATCTGTATCAGGTATTGAATAAAAGATATGACACTTACATGGCTTTTTATTGTACAAAATGAAAACTGTTATGTACAAAATAAAGTTAGAATGTACAGTAATGAATTGCAACTTAAAATCTTTGAGATTTGGATTTTTTTGTGTTTTTTTCTCAGGTTCATCCCTGTATAACATCCAGCAGTAGTCAGCTAACATCCCTGCATTCCAAAATCCTTGATATCGTTGGTCCATTGATGCAATATCTTGATGAAAGCGTTCCCCTTGTTCATCAGACACTGCTCCAAGGTTCTCTGCAAAAAAGTCCAGGTGTGAATCAAGGAAATGGACTCCGACAGTCCATTGCAGCATAGGAGTTTATATGACATTTCACTCCATTTCTAACCTCTAGAGATCTCTTGATGCCTACGAAGTTTTCACAGTTTTCACAGAGCCATTTGAAGGATTCCCAAGCTTTAAGCTCTGTCTCATCCAGGGTTGTGAGGAGGTTGTTGTCCTTCAGGAGTTCTTTTATCTGCATACCTACGAATAAGCCTTCCTTCAGTTTTGCCTCTGTAATTTTTGGAAACTTAGCCTTCACATATTCGAAACCTCCTGAGCTTTTCCTAGCATGTGTCTTCACGAATTGTTTCATGAGGCCAAGCTTTATGTGAAGAGGGGGAAGGAGAAAATTTTCTGGGTTTACAAGTGGCTTACTCTGGACGCTAAAAACTCACGGTTCATATGATTTTCGCAGGGGCCATTCTGATTGCACATAGTGCTTGGCAGTTGCTCTTATTAAGCCAATCCCTTCGTCTATTTGAACAAGCTGAGCAGATGATATGCGGTGCCCCACTCTTATCTTGGTCTCCAAGAGGGTATCCAAAGTATATAACTGGTAGATCTTCTTGATTTCAATTGTGATGACACGTTGCTGAGTTTTGGTGGTAAATGAACCGCAGACATAGCAAAATATAGCAGGACTGTTCTTGCAATGCCTAGACATCCTGAATAGAGTTTGATGATGGTGATGATGATGATGGTGATGATGATGGGACACCTGTAACAAAAAGTAAAGTTTTTGAAGGTACAAAAGAAGATCGATGAAATATTTTGTGAAAAATGCTTAACTCAACCATCTAAAATAATAATGGAAAACATAATAATAGAGAATGCACACAATTGGTTATTATATACCAATCAGAATTTACCTGTAAAAGACGTTTACATGTAGCGATGCTGCTGATCTTAGTTATGTCTCTCTTATCTCATCAGAAAAGCTGTGCCTGATAGAAGGAAACCGATTACATTTTTGAAATCAGCGGGGAAAACTACATATTAAACACCACATAATATCCCCGATGAAAATTGGCTGTTGACCAGTGCAATCAAACTGAACCCCTTCCTACATGATGGATTGTTGAGAGTAGGAGGTAGGCTTGCATATGCTACAATACGGTCTGACGCTAAACATCCAGTGATCCTTCCAGGCAGACATCATGTAACTATGATGATTACCAGGGACTGCCATGAGAGAGTGGGACACCAAGGTCGTCAACATGTCTTGTCCTCACTTAGGGAAAGTTATTGGATTGTAAGAGGTAATGCTACAGTACGCAAGGTTATTGGAGATTGCATTAAGTGTCGCAGATATCAGGCACCTGTCATACAACAACAAATGTCTGATCTTCCTGATGGCAGAGTGTGCTCAGATCAGCCACCATTTACTAGCACAGGTATATATTGTTTTGGCCCATTCTACACCAAAAGAGGTCGTTCAGAAGTTAACAGATATGGTGTAATATTTTCATGCCTAACATTAAGAGCTGTACACATTGAAGTAGTTGAGTCCCTTTCCACAGATTCTTTCAGCAATGCTCTTAGAAGATTTATGGCTAGGAGAGGACAGGTTAAGTCCATCTATTGTGACAGGGGTACTAACTTTGTAGGTGCAGAGAGGGAGTTAAGAGAGGCCATTAAGGATTGGAACCAGTCTCGTATGCATGGTACCCTCTTCTTAAAGAACGTAGATTGGAAGCTTAACCCACCACATGCATCTCACTTTGGTGGTGCATGGGAAAGACAGATCAGGACTGTGCGAAAGGTGTTGAATGGAGTCATGAAGGAACAAACAATGACTGATGAAGGTTTAACCACACTAATGTGTGAAGTTGAAGCGGTTATCAATAGCCGCCCCTTGTCAAATATTTCAGATGATTGTGATGACCCAAAGCCCTTGACACCTAACCATCTACTTACACTGAGAGAAGGACCTTATATTTTTGGTAATATGACTTCAAAGGACATGTATTGCAAAAGGAGGTGGCGCCATATTCAATATCTAGCGGATTTATTTTGGAAGAGATGGAGACATGAATGTTTACTAACTCTACAGGAAAGACAGAAATGGCATGTAAAAGGAAGGAGTTTATCTGTAGGTATGTTGTGTTAATAATAGATGAAAATGTCCCAAGGTGTCATTGGTCATTAGGTCGAGTTGATCATGTTAAATTAAGTCAGGATGGACTAGTCCGCAGTGTAACTCTAAAGTGTGGAAACTCTGTTCTGAATAGACCTGTGTCTAAATTGATTCTTTTGTATGAAAATGATAGTATTTAAGTTGTAGAAATAAGCTTAAGATGTAATAAGTACTACTATAGTGCTGCCTCGTGTATTACAGCACTACCTCTTGGTAATGATTATACCTCATATGCTGGAAGTTATGTTAGGTGAAACAAGGAACTATGTCAAGTTTTGATTCGCTAGGATGATTCAAAGGGGAGGGTGTAAGCGCCGCCCGAGCATTTCAAATTTGGCGCTTCGTTGTAGTGTACTCTCCAGTTTTGCAACTCTCATATATATGTAACTTGTATTTGTTATTTTGATACATTTATAATTTTACATGTTGTATGGTGGCCAGTTTGAGGTTGCTTGTGTCATTTTTTGTCATGTAAGTTTCATGTGGATTTCGTGTGTTGTGGTGATCGCTGGGTAGGGGGTAGGAAAGAGCCTTGGAGGCGGCAGAGGTTCAAGACACTCGTCCAGCACGACGCCGCTGTAGCCGCCCTCCACAAGAATGAGATAGCGACACCGTGCTATTGTTGTTTGTGCCTATTGTTGCAAGATGGGAGAGGACTGGGAGGTGGATTTGGCTCGCAGGAGGTTGCTCGTTGAGGCATGGGAAGGGTTATAATCTTGGTAAGTGAACAACGCTGAGCCGGCATATTGGCTGATGCTTCATATTTATAAACGCCATATTTAGGGTTTGCATTAGTGCTACTTTATTTGTGAGCCATACTGTGTGAGCCAAAGTACCTATGTATTATGTAGGTCATTGTGATTGTGAAAATGTGTTTACAGAAACAAGTACACCCATGTCAGCTGTTTGGTGGAGGAATAAAGGCCAGTCTGACGTGAGGAGTTTCCGTTGTACCATTTGGAGTGAGCGGTCTCCTACAGCTATATATATATATATATATATATATATATATATATATATATATATATATATATATATATATATATATATATATATATATATATATATATATATATATATATATATATATATATATATATATATATATATATATATATATATATATATATATATATATATATATATATATATATATATATATATATTTATATAATATGCAAAATTACAGATTTACGATGACAGTGATGTCACTAATATAGCCTGTCTGGTGCAACATCAGATAGTATCCTCTGCTGTAATCAGGGGCGTCCTACACTAGAATCAAGTTACTGTGTAATGAATTAAGTAAAAAAAATATATATCAACACCTTAAAATCTTAAAAAAAAAAAAGATCTGGGGCTTTTGATGAAAGATCTGGGGCTCAAACCCTAAAAGCCATCCTCCCCCGCCTCCTATGGTTGTAATAAATGAGTGCGCCCAAAGAGTTTTATAACTATAATTGTTGTAGTAGTAGATGTCCTACCTTATCCTCATGTTTACTGTATTATGAAACCCATGTGAAGAGCAAGGAAACCATGTAAGTCTATCGTTTAACCAGTTTTCCAATCCAACTTTACATAAACGAATTGTTAAATCGATCGATTCTTGATCGTCATGAAAATTAACCTATTACTAAGTCTTCTCAATAAAAAAAAAATCAACCTATAACATTACATTGAGTGTGGTAACAAAAATTTAATGTAAGAACTAAATAAACGTTAAAAGTTGACATTTTACTGTAGTCTCTGCTCAAGCATTACTTCATCCATTTTCTGTCATCGCTACCCCATTATACGTCACAGCTATACCTCCCATCCCTCCCTCATACTCCCTCCCCCCCGATGCGCGTGTCCCGACATTCCTTATATTGACATTGGCCTGCACTGCCTTGGGTAGACATGGGCGGACATGTATCATACGGGAAACATACTCGTGGACCTCGCGTCTCGCCTCTCTCTCTCTCTCTCTCTCTCTCTCTCTCTCTCTCTCTCTCTTATTTTTCTACAATACCTTAGAGTCTTAGACACATTTACGTTGGTGGCAGGAGCACATGTCTCTTGAAAGAGCCGCATGTGGCTCCGGAGCCAAAGGTTGTCGACCGCTGGGGCCCTTGCAGCTGAGTCTATGAAAATATTCTTTACAAAATCTTGAGTTAAAAATGACACTGCTGAACTTAAGAAGAGTGTTCTTGAAATATCCGCAACTGTATTCGAATAAAAGTGCCTTTGTTTACTTATATGAATATACACTATTTGCCGTATATTATAACTAAAATTGTTATTCATAGGCCACCTGTCAGAAGAATTAAAGAGTATGGATAACAAGAAAAAGACACACGTACACATAGGCAGCAGACAGCAGTGCTTCTGTGTGCGGGGCCGACGGTCTTCACGAGTTGAGGGTTTGTGGCAGTGTTGCCACTTTAAAAACTAAAAATTCCCACGCATCCACCCAAATTTTCCTACAAATTCCAACAAAGTCATCTCAGATTCCCACATAATATCCCACAAAATACGTATTCTACAAAAACAATAACTTACCTAAGCATATATGAAGACTGCAGGTATGAAACATGCAGTATATAGCCACCTAGTTATCTAATCTTCTTCCAGAGTCACCATTTCTTCCTTAACATCATCTTCATGAGCCGTTAAGTCTTTTGCACTGAAGTTCTTTAGCATATCACTTGTGGGTTCGAAGTTTACACATGTTTGCGCCCGAAGCTTTAGTCCATATTTTATTTGTAAAAGTGCTTCTACACTTCGAACGCTAAGGTGATTTCTAAGCTTCGAGTGGAGCACACTCATCTGGGAGAATATCCTTTCCACCGAAGCGTTAGAGAACGGGAGTGGAAGAAGTGCTAATGCTAGTGATGCAATATTTGAAAACCATTTTTGACCCATGGAGTTTTTTTCTTCATTAACTTGAGCCCATGAAATGGTATCACTCAAGCATTCCTGATGCCACCGTTCCAGATATAAGGCTTGCCATTCATTCTCAAGCTGATCCATGTCTTTGAAGGTTGATCGATACTTTGCAGCTAATGAAGAAACGTTGCCTTTGCACTGAGAACCCCGCTGAGGGGAGTTCCTTGCCGTGGTAGCGGGGCTTGAAGCCTGGTCGGCATCACCACCTACTTAGGTGGTCCGTCCACCTCTGTAGGGCTTGTTGTTTGTCGGCCAGCGTGGACTAAACACTCCCCCGTCACTACTGGTAATGGAGGCCTACCAGTGGTGACGTATGTGCCTGCCCGACTACCATCAAGGGCATGGCTGAGCCTCCCCACGTGTTTGCCGTGCGTGGCGTCCCGTGTTGCTGGGAGACGGGAGTCCTGGGGTCTGAGCGATGCCGCACGCTGCGCCCTGCGGCTAGCAACACGTCCCTTTGGTCCCTTATTCCGGCTAGACGGGCGGCTTGATCTCGGCCCGGTCAAGTCAATCGGCTGGTCACCCGTTGGCTAGGGTCAAGCGAGTACTGCCTGGTGGGCACCACAATGGTCTTGCGGCTGCCACAAAACACCAGACAGTGTCCGCGTATACTTCCCCCACTACCCCTGGGGTGCTGGGTGCGTTATGGCCCCAGCGTTAAGCCTCCCTTCATTGGGCTCAGAGTAGGGGTGGGGGGGTGGGGAAGCGAAGATTTGCCAGATACTCATGGCTTCCTCCTCCAACATATCTCGGCCTGCCTCTCTCCCTGACGTCCGCACTCTCTCGGCCTCCCCTCGACCAACGCTTATTGCCACTCTGAAGCCATTCCGGGCTCAGAATGGCACTAAGAGGGATTATGTCCCCTCTCCCTCGTCTTCCCGTCCTGTGGGCCCTCGTGTAAAGGGTCGCAATCAGGGAGCGAGAAACCAGCCTGGCCCGCAAACGCTTTCCAAAGAAGTCCTGCCTGGTATGTTTGAGTCAGTCTCGTATGATAAGTACATGACTGTCAAGTCCGTCAACGGCACGTCTGTCATGGATCTTGACGTTTTTGAGGTTCACCGTGCTATCGTCAAGGCTTGTGGCCGCAAGCCTAAGGTAACACCACAGCGAGATGGCAGCCTCCTTGTGGAGGTTGAATCCCAGGAGGAAGCTTCTCGTCTTGGTGCCCTGACCGGTGTGCCGGGTGCAGAGGTGTCCTGTGCACCACATACTACCCTTAACCAGTCGAAAGGGGTAGTTTTCTGCAGGGACCTCCTCCGCTACAGCGAGGAGAGACTCCTACAAGAGTTTAGAGAAGAGGGTGTTATAGCAGTCCACCGCTTTCAGAAGAAGGTCGACGGTGTCTTGACACCAACGCCGTCTCTTCTTCTGACTTTCAATAGTCTTGTCCTGCCAAATACTCTGGATACTGCCTGGTACGCTCTGCCAGTCAAGGCGTACATTCCAAATCCTCGTCGTTGCTTTCACTGCCAGAACTTCGGCCATGTGGCACGTTCCTGTCGACGCCTCCAAAACGACCTTCCAGCAGTTTGTGTGAACTGTGGCGGCAGAGGTCACTCTGCTGATTGTCCTAGTCCTGCCAAGTGCTACCACTGAGGTGGAGCACACCAGGCTTCATCACAGGACTGTGACCGCTATAAGTTTGAGAAGGAGGTGCTTCTTATTCGTACTCAGGAAAGAGTATCTTTTCCTGAGGCGAAAAAGCGGGCACTGACAAGACTAGTCAGGTCAAGTGTGACCTACGCGTCCATCGCTAGTCACATCTTGAGCAGGCCAACACCCCCTGCGCTCACTCGCCCTCAGACACCTTCCCCGCCAGTCCAGCCTGTCCAAACAGTCGAACCTGTCCAAACAGTCCAGCCTGTCCAAACAGCCCAACTAGTGGTTCCTATGGAGGCTTCTGATATCAAGCAGAAGCGCTCCCGCAGTGAGGACTCTCTTGAGAGGGGTCCTCCTGCAAAAATCCAGCCTCCCGAGCTCTCTCGTGAGCTCGTGGCGGCTGACGTGGTGGCGGTTCCTGCCGTCACCACTTGCCCACAGACTCAGGTCGGCCAACGGCCTGTGCCCTGTGGCGATGGTGTGGCGGGTGGTGGGCGGCCGGCGCCTGTGCACTCGCCCTCCCGGCAGCGTGCTGCTGTGGAAAAAAGACCAATCGGCTCTACTGTGGGGAGAACTGGGGGCTCATCCCGAGCCCCCGCTCCTACCCGCGGTGGGCCGACGCCGACTGTGGTTGCGCGTCAGAAAGTCCCCGTGACTTGCCCCCTTGCCACCACAAGTGCCGCAGGTGCTGGAGGACCCCCTCGAGAGGTCTTCAGAAGCACCCTCGAAAATGAGTCATCTTCACCATACTCCAGTGGAATTGCAGAGGTCTCAGAGCCAACTGGGAGGAGCTACAACTCCTTCTGAGGAGTCTCCAGCCCTCAGTGGTATGCCTGCAGGAGACGATGGTGGGCTCTTCCACTCCTCGTCCTCCTGCGGGCTACCAGGCTTTTTATTCCCCCCATGATCCTGCCCAGGGGTGTCATGGGGGATCTGCTATTTTTATATCTTCTTCTATCCCATTTAATGTTCTTCCTCTTAACTCTCCTTTGGAGATGATTGCTGGCCAACTTCACCTTCAGAAGACTTATACCTTCTCTTCTATTTATCTTCCTCCTAACACGCCTGTTGTTAGGGAGGATTTTACGGCTCTTCTTCGTCTTCTTCCTCCTCCTTTCCTACTACTGGGCGATTTTAACGGACGCCACCATCTCTGGGGTGACACTGTCACCAATAGCAGGGGTGTCATGTTGGCTGCAGCTTTTGCCGATCTGGATCTCTGCCTTTTCAACAGTGGTGAAGCGACTCATTACCACGGGGCCAATGGCTCATTCTCCGTGCTCGACTTGTCTGTCTGTTCCCCTGACGTCTACCTCGACTTCTCCTGGCGGGTCACTGAGGACCTGTGCGGGAGTGACCATTACCCCATAGTACTGAAGACCCCCGAGGTAATGCCATCTGCCCGTGTCCCTCGCTGGCGAATGGATAGGGCAGACTGGACTACGTTCCGCCTTCTTGCTCAGGTGGATCACTGCCTTGAGGATTTCGGTGGGATAGACGAAGCAGTCGCTTATTTCACCGCCCTCATACGATGGTCCGCTGAACACTCCATTCCTCAGACTTCTGGGACTGTCCACCGCAGACCAGTACCTTGGTGGTCTGAGGAATGTAGGCAAGCCGTTGTGGAACGTCGTCGGCCTTTTGGGCGCTACAAACGTCACAAAACTGACTTTTACAGGGCGGCCTATAAACAGGCCAGGGCTCGAGCACGGAGAACTTTGAAGGAGGCACGCCGTGCATCTTTTCGCTCCTTTCTAAGCTCCCTGACATGCCAAACACCTATGTCAAAAGTCTGGAAGCGTGTGCGAAGGATATCGGGGAAGTATACTACTCCTCCACCGGTGCTAAACATCAATGGCACCGTCGTGGCGGAGGGTGTTGCTGTAGCCAACACCATTGGCGAGTCCTTTGCCCACGTCTCCAGACGTGCCTCGCGTTCTCCAGCTGTACAGCGTGAGCTTGCCTCCCAGGAGCGACATGCGCTAGACTTTTCGTCGTTTGGGGTGGAAACGTACAATGTGCCGTTCACTCTGCTGGATGTACTCACTGCTCTGTCCACCTGCAATGACACATCCCCGGGACCTGATGGTATCCCTTATGCCATGCTACGGCACCTCCCAGACGACTCTCTCCTTTCTACTTAACATCTACAATGCCATGTGGAGGAATGGCTTCATTCCTCCATCATGGAAGGCTTCTAATTATTCCAATCCCTAAGCCAGGAAGGATCCTGCTAACCCGCTACACTACCGCCCTATCGCACTGACATCTTGCCTTATAAAGGTATTTGAAAAGATGGTTAATGTCCGTCTCGTCTGGTTCCTCGAAAAGCACACTCATCTTTCTCCAGTACAATATGGCTTTCGTCGAGCTCGCTCCACCACTGATGCTCTTGTGCAACTGGAGTCTACCATCTGCCGTGCTTTTGCGCAGAAGCGTCACGTGGTGAGCGTGTTTTTCGATCTCGAGAAGGCATACGACACAACATGGAGGTATGGCATCCTCCATGTCCTTCATTCTATAGGGTTGAGAGGGCACCTTCCTCTGTTCCTCCAGTCCTTTTTCAGAGATCGCACCTTCAGAGTCAGGGTTGGCACTGCTCTTTCGCGCATCTTTGTGCAGGAAGAAGGTGTCCCACAGGGCAGTATCCTTAGTGTCACCTTATTTGGCCTGGCCATCAATGGCATCGCTTACAACTTACCACCAGATATCCACTGTTCACTATACGTGGACGACCTTTCCATCTCCTATGCTTCACCCCGTCTTGATGTTGCTGAGCGTCACATCCAGCGGGCACTCAATCGGGTCACAAGGTGGGCTGACTCACACGGGTTTCACTTCTCTCCCGCAAAAACGTTGACCATGCACTTTTCGCGGGTGAGGGGCGCCTTCCGTGAGCCTGACCTCTACCTTTATGGCAACAGACTTCCTGTCGTCGAGCAAACACGCTTTTTAGGAGTTATTTTTGACAGTCGTCTCACATGGGTCCCTCACCTGAAAGACTTAAAGGCTGCGTGTTCTAAGCGCCTCTCCCTCTTGCGGGTACTGTCCAGTCTCTCCTGGGGTGCAGACCGTACTATCCTTCTTAGATTATACCAATCTTTGGTGCAGTCTAAGTTGGACTACGGTTGCGAGGTGTACTCTTCTGCCACTCTAGCTCGACTCAAAACGCTGGACTCCATCCACCATGCTGGAGTCAGGCTGGCGACAGGAGCCTTTCGAACCTGCCCCATTCCAAGCCTCCTTGTGGATGCTGGCATGTTACCGCTGGACCTACATCGGCAGTCCATTATCTGCAGGCTGTGGTTTAGGGCCCACGCAAATCCTGGTTGCCCCACACACACCATTCTGTCAGACACCTCACTCGACAACCTTTATTCTGCCTCCCAACGATGTCTTAAGCCTCTTGGGTTTAGGGTGAGGACACTCATTCAGGAATTGTCCTTGCCTCAACCTTCCATAGCGGTGCCGGAGCTACTCTCTGTTCCACCCTGGGCTGGGAGTTCTCGGAGGTACACTGTTGTCGGTCCCTCTCAGTGCCTAAAGCATCATTGCCGGACTCTGCCATAAAGTCCATGTTTTTAGCTCATTCTTTTGAGCATGAGGGTAGCATACCAGTTTTTACTGACGGCTCCAAGTCTGACGCTGGCGTCGGGTGTGGAGCCGTCTTTACTGATTTTACCCGGTGTGGCACCCTACCTGCTTTTAGTTCCATTTTTACGGCAGAGCTTTCTGCCATTATCCTTGCTCTCCGTACTATCTATCCTCTCCAGGTGGGGAGATATGTGATTTTTTCTGACTCCCGTGCTGCCCTCTCGTCAGTCGAGAACCGGTTTTCCTTCCATCCTTTGGTGCTCCAAATATTTATCTGGCTGCTACTGTGCCGCAGACGTGGTCACACGATTTCCTTATGCTGGGTCCCTGCACACGTCTCTGTGGAAGGGAACGAGAGGGCGGACGAGATAGCCAAGGCCGCTGCTCGTCGTCCTGTCCCCCCTTGCTCTGTTCCTTATCGCGACCTGTTTCCTTCCATCACAGCTGCTGCACAGTCTGTATGGCAAGCTCGATGGGAGGAAATAAGAGCCACTGCAAAGATGGGGGAGATTGCTGCCAGGGTTGTCCGCCCATGGCCGCTCCTTCGTATGAGGGAGCGACGCCATGAGACGGTACTGACCCGCCTTAGGACGGGTCACACACACTTGACACACAGCTACCTTATGTCCCGGGGCGCTCAGCCTTATTGTGATGACTGCTTGGTCCCCTTGACTGTACGTCACTTGCTGGTCGAGTGTCCAAGTCTGAGGGACCTGCGAGAGCAATACCTCCCTCGCTGCCGGGGAGATGATGGAACCTTCCGCCTCTCCCTCATCCTGGGGGAGATGTGCCTTACCCCGGGACATGAGGTGCTGAAGTTTGTGGAGGAGGCTGGCCTCCTCCACAAACTTTAAATTAGTAGTAATATTCGGCGCCATATGACCACGTTGTTGCGGCGCCATGCTCTCAATTATTTAAATATTCATTCATTCATTCATGCACTGAGAAGGAGCTGTTTTTGGATGGAGGTGTTTGAGCATTAGCAAGCACTCAATATTTTCTGGTAAACGCATCTGCACTTCTTGGATCAGTTCTACCAAAACAATTCTGCAACGCTTTATAAGATATGCGACTTGATCATCGTTAAATGGAAATGCAGATGAGGTGGTGTTAAACTCGTGTCCAAAATGAATGGCAGGTACTGGTATCAAATGGTCTAAAAACTTTAGCCCATGAAGTTTTTCAACTGGACACTTTGAAAGGTGAGTAGGTTCTACAATCATTTGCATTATATTCCTGTACATTTTCAGTAAATCTTCTATCAATTTTGTGACATCAGCACTCTGAGCTTGAAACAGCTTATTCACCCCGACTACCTCTTTCAGGATTTTCCGTGTAAATACCATGTACAGTTTGTTCTGAGGATCATTATAAGCTTCCAATAGAAGCTTAGCTGTGCGGCACCGTTCACTGGATGCTGCCATCTGAAAGTGAAAAGCGCTTAAGTGCATCCCACTGCTCAACAATAACATTCATAGTCTCTAAACGGGCTAACCAGCGAGTTGTTGCCATACCTGGGATTTTCTTGGGTGTTGCTTTCTCTAGTGTTTGATATATTTCCCGATATTTCTGATTTCGTTTAGGACTATGTGAGAACCAATTGTGTGTTTCACGAGCAATGAATGATAAAACTGTTGGCAATACTTCTGATGCTTTACTGGCAGCTAGGTGCAATGAATGACATATACACCAAAATACTGTTGGGTTAGCGATATCATTTTTCAGCAGGGTTACAAGATAATTGTGAGGACCTACCATTTAGGTGGCACCATCACTTCCTACAACAACCAGGTTTTCAATTTTGAGTCCATCATCCTACATTCATTTTTTAACAGTTTTATAGAGGGTGTTTGCAGCGCAGTCTTAACATAAGAACATAAGAACGTAGGAGTCTGCAAGAGGCCGGTAGGCCTGTACAGTGCAGCTCCTTTGAACCTAAGCTCCCGTGTATCTAACCCCACTTAATATCGCTGTCCATGAATTTATCTAATCTATTTTTGAATGTGACAATTGTATTGGCACTCACCACATGACTGCTAAGCCTATTCCACTCATCCACAACCCTGTTAGTAAACCAATTTTTGCCTATGTCCCTGTTGAATCTGAATTTATCCAGTTTAAACCCATTACTTCGTGTCCTACCCGGTTCTCTTACCAACAAAACCTTATGAATATCCCCCTTATTAAAGCCAGTCATCCATTTATAAACCTCTATCATGTCTCCACGCACCCTTCGCCTTTCTAGAGTTTAACTGTTTGAGTTCTTCCTCGTATGGCAAGTTTCTCAACCCCTGAATCATCTTAGTCATCCTCCTCTGCAGTGATTCTAACATTTTGATATCCATTCTATAGCAAGGTGACCAGAACTGAACCGCATAGTCAAGATGAGGTCTAACTAATGCTAAATATGGTTTGAGGAAGACTTTGGCGCTTCAGTTGCTTACGCTCCTTGAAATAAATCACAGTACCTTATTTGCTCGATTTCTAGCTTGAATGCATTGTGCCCTTGGACGGAGATCATAGCTCACTAAGACCCCTAAATCTCTCGCACCCAGACCTGCTTATGAGAGTGTCATTTAAGCAATAGTTATGAGAGGGGTTGTTCCTACCTACACTCAGAATACTGCACTTCCCTACAGTGAACTCCATCTGCCATTTCTCCGATCATACAATCCCGTTTAGCTCATCCTGGAGAATACTAGCGTCCTGATCCTACTCAATTACGCTACCGAGCTTGGTATCATCTGCAAACTTACTGACATCACTACTAATTCCTGTATCTAAGTCATTGATATAAATAATAAACAAAAGTGGACCTAATACCGAACCTTGTGGGACCCCACTCGTAACATCCCTAGTCAGATCTTTTACCATTGATTTGCACTCTTTGCTTCCTATTGCTAAGCAACGCCTTGACCCAGTTCAAAACTTTACCCTCTACTCCGTGAGCCTGTAATTTAAGCAACAGTCGTTGGTGAGAAACTTTGTCAAACGCTTTACTAAAATCAAGATAGATTACATCATAATTTTCATCTGTGTCTACCGCCTCAAATACTTTATTGTAGAAGGACAAGAGATTGGTGAGGCATGACCTACCTTTAGTGAACCCATGCTGCGAGTCGTGAATTAAGCTATGTTTCTCTAGATGCTCCCGAATGTTCCTGGCTATTATGGACTCCAGCTTCTTGCCTATAACCGATGTTAAGCTAATTGGGCGATAGTTTGAAGCAGCTGACCTGTCCCCCTTTTTGAAAATCGGCGTCACATTAGCTACTTTCCATAGGCTGGGCACATAACCAGTATTTACCGACATCTTAAAGATGTCGGTTAGTGGGTCACTGAGTACATCACCTAATTCCTTTAATACCCTCGGAAATATCCCGTCAGGACCTGGCGACTTATTCTCCTTAAGCTTATGTATCTCATCCTGAACTACTT